>NW_027180537.1:0-96000 GCF_040956055.1 Brachionichthys hirsutus | reverse complement strand
AAAGATGACATCAAAACAAGTTGAAACTGTCAGAAGAAGCTTCTTCCGGCAGATGCTGACAAAAGGACTTGTTACTGCAGTTTTCATACAAAAATCATCCAAATGACCTCAAAACAAGTTGAAACTGTCAGAACAAGCTTCTTCTGGCAGAGCCTGACAAAAGGACATGCTACTGCATTTTTCAGACTGAAAGAAGAAAAATGACCTCAAAACAAGTTGAAACTGTCAGAACAAGCTTCTTCCGGCAGAGCCTGACAAAAAAAAACATGTTCCTGCAGATTTCAGACTGGAATTAGTAAATGGCCTGTAAACAAGTTGAAACTGTCAGAAGAAGCTTCTTCCGGCAGATGCTGACAAAAGGACTTGTTACTGCAGTTTTCATACAAAAATCATCCAAATGACCTCAAAACAAGTTGAAACTGTCAGAACAAGCTTCTTCTGGCAGAGCCTGACAAAAGGACATGCTACTGCAGATTTCAGACTGAAAGAAGAAAAATGACCTCAAAACAAGTTGAAACTGTCAGAACAAGCTTCTTCCGGCAGATGCTGACAAAAGGACATGCTACTGCATTTTTCAGACTGAAAGAAGAAAAATGACCTCAAAACAAGTTGAAACTGTCAGAACAAGCTTCTTCCGGCAGAGCCTGACAAAAAAAAACATGTTCCTGCAGATTTCAGACTGGAATTAGTAAATGGCCTGTAAACAAGTTGAAACTGTCAGAACAAGCTTCTTCCGGCAGATGCTGACAAAAGGACATGCTACTGCATTTTTCAGACTGAAAGAAGAAAGATGACATCAAAACAAGTTGAAACTGTCAGAAGAAGCTTCTTCCGGCAGATGCTGACAAAAGGACTTGTTACTGCAGTTTTCATACAAAAATCATCCAAATGACCTCAAAACAAGTTGAAACTGTCAGAACAAGCTTCTTCTGGCAGAGCCTGACAAAAGGACATGCTACTGCAGATTTCAGACTGAAAGAAGAAAAATGACCTCAAAACAAGTTGAAACTGTCAGAACAAGCTTCTTCCGGCAGATGCTGACAAAAGGACATGCTACTGCATTTTTCAGACTGAAAGAAGAAAAATGACCTCAAAACAAGTTGAAACTGTCAGAACAAGCTTCTTCCGGCAGAGCCTGACAAAAAAAAACATGTTCCTGCAGATTTCAGACTGGAATTAGTAAATGGCCTGTAAACAAGTTGAAACTGTCAGAACAAGCTTCTTCCGGCAGATGCTGACAAAAGGACATGCTACTGCATTTTTCAGACTGAAAGAAGAAAGATGACATCAAAACAAGTTGAAACTGTCAGAAGAAGCTTCTTCCGGCAGATGCTGACAAAAGGACTTGTTACTGCAGTTTTCATACAAAAATCATCCAAATGACCTCAAAACAAGTTGAAACTGTCAGAACAAGCTTCTTCTGGCAGAGCCTGACAAAAGGACATGCTACTGCAGATTTCAGACTGAAAGAAGAAAAATGACCTCAAAACAAGTTGAAACTGTCAGAACAAGCTTCTTCCGGCAGATGCTGACAAAAGGACATGCTACTGCATTTTTCAGACTGAAAGAAGAAAAATGACCTCAAAACAAGTTGAAACTGTCAGAACAAGCTTCTTCCGGCAGATGCTGACAAAAGGACATGCTACTGCATTTTTCAGACTGAAAGAAGAAAAATGACCTCAAAACAAGTTGAAACTGTCAGAACAAGCTTCTTCCGGCAGAGCCTGACAAAAAAAAACATGTTCCTGCAGATTTCAGACTGGAATTAGTAAATGGCCTGTAAACAAGTTGAAACTGTCAGAACAAGCTTCTTCCGGCAGAGCCTGACAAAAAAAAACATGTTCCTGCAGATTTCAGACTGGAATTAGTAAATGGCCTGTAAACAAGTTGAAACTGTCAGAACAAGCTTCTTCCGGCAGATGCTGACAAAAGGACATGCTACTGCATTTTTCAGACTGAAAGAAGAAAGATGACATCAAAACAAGTTGAAACTGTCAGAAGAAGCTTCTTCCGGCAGATGCTGACAAAAGGACTTGTTACTGCAGTTTTCATACAAAAATCATCCAAATGACCTGTAAACAAGTTGAAACTGTCAGAACAAGCTTCTTCTGGCAGAGCATGACAAAAAAACATGTTCCTGCAGATTTCAGACTGGAATTAGTGAAATGACCTGTAAACAAGTTGAAACTGGCAGAACAACCTTCTCCTCTTGCAGAAGAGCTGCCTATACCTGTAAAGTGAGACAGCTGTCTGTTCTGATCTGGTGCAATATAACTTAAGATTAATTAAATTATTTATTTATTTATTTATTTATTTATTTTTAAATTTATTTATTTATTTATTTTTGAATTTATTTATTTTTAAATTTATTTATTTATTATTATTATTATTATTTTTATGACTCAAGAGTTTTCCAGACGGACAGGAGACGCTGTCTGGCCGGATGTGCTTGGCGAGAGACCTTCCGTGTGATTTTTGGAAATTATACACAGTGTTGAAACTGTCAGAAGAAGCTTCTTCCGGCAGATGCTGACAAAAGGACATGCTACTGCATTTTTCAGACTGAAAGAAGAAAAATGACCTCAAAACAAGTTGAAACTGTCAGAACAAGCTTCTTCCGGCAGAGCCTGACAAAAAAACACGCTACTGCAGATTTCAGACTGGAATTAGTGAAATGACCTGTAAACAAGTTGAAACTGGCAGAACAACCTTCTCCTCTTGCAGAAGAGCTGCCTATACCTGTAAAGTGAGACAGCTGTCTGTTCTGATCTGGTGCAATATAACTTAAGATTAATTAAATTATTTATTTATTTATTTATTTATTTATTTATTTTTAAATTTATTTATTTATTTATTTTTGAATTTATTTATTTTTAAATTTATTTATTAATTATTATTATTATTATTTTTATGACTCAAGAGTTTTCCAGACGGACAGGAGACGCTGTCTGGCCGGATGTGCTTGGCGAGAGACCTTCCGTGTGATTTTTGGAAATTATACACAGTGTTGAAACTGTCAGAAGAAGCTTCTTCCGGCAGATGCTGACAAAAGGACATGCTACTGCATTTTTCAGACTGAAAGAAGAAAAATGACCTCAAAACAAGTTGAAACTGTCAGAACAAGCTTCTTCCGGCAGAGCCTGACAAAAAAACACGCTACTGCAGATTTCAGACTGAAAGAAGAAAAATGACCTCAAAACAAGTTGAAACTGTCAGAACAAGCTTCTTCCGGCAGATGCTGACAAAAGGACATGCTACTGCATTTTTCAGACTGAAAGAAGAAAAATGACCTCAAAACAAGTTGAAACTGTCAGAACAAGCTTCTTCCGGCAGATGCTGACAAAAGGACATGCGACTGCATTTTTCAGACTGAAAGAAGAAAAATGACCTGAAAACCAGTTGAAACTGTCAGAACAAGCTTCTTCTGGCAGATGCTGACAAAGGACATGTTCCTGCAGATTTCAGACTGGAATCAACAAAATGACCTGAAAACAAGTTGAAACTGTCAGAACAAGCTTCTTCTGGCAGAGCATGACAAAAAAACATGTTCCTGCAGATTTCAGACTGGAATTAGTGAAATGACCTGTAAACAAGTTGAAACTGGCAGAACAACCTTCTCCTCTTGCAGAAGAGCTGCCTATACCTGTAAAGTGAGACAGCTGTCTGTTCTGATCTGGTGCAATATAACTTAAGATTAATTAAATTATTTATTTATTTATTTATTTATTTATTTTTAAATTTATTTATTTATTTATTTTTAAATTTATTTATTATTTATTTTTAAATTTATTTATTTAGTTATTTTTAAATTTATTTATTTATTTATTTTTGAATTTATTTATTTTTAAATTTATTTATTTATTATTATTATTATTATTTTTATGACTCAAGAGTTTTCCAGACGGACAGGAGACGCTGTCTGGCCGGATGTGCTTGGCGAGAGACCTTCCGTGTGATTTTTGGAAATTATACACAGTGTTGAAACTGTCAGAAGAAGCTTCTTCCGGCAGATGCTTACAAAAGGACTTGTTACTGCAGTTTTCATACAAAAATCATCCAAATGACCTCAAAACAAGTTGAAACTGTCAGAACAAGCTTCTTCTGGCAGAGCCTGACAAAAGGACATGCTACTGCATTTTTCAGACTGAAAGAAGACAAATGACCTGAAAACCAGTTGAAACTGTCAGAACAAGCTTCTTCTGGCAGATGCTGACAAAGGACATGTTACTGCAGTGTTCAGACTGGAATTAGTAAATGACCTGTAAACAAGTTGAAACTGTCAGAACAAGCTTCTTCCGGCAGAGTCTTACAAAAGGACATGTTCCTGCAGATTTCAGACTGGAATCAACAAAATGACCTGAAAACAAGTTGAAACTGTCAGAACAAGCTTCTTCTGGCAGAGCATGACAAAAAAACATGTTCCTGCAGATTTCAGACTGAAAGAAGACAAATGACCTGAAAACCAGTTGAAACTGTCAGAACAAGCTTCTTCTGGCAGATGCTGACAAAGGACATGTTACTGCAGTGTTCAGACTGGAATTAGTAAATGACCTGTAAACAAGTTGAAACTGTCAGAACAAGCTTCTTCCGGCAGAGTCTTACAAAAGGACATGTTCCTGCAGATTTCAGACTGGAATCAACAAAATGACCTGAAAACAAGTTGAAACTGTCAGAACAAGCTTCTTCTGGCAGAGCATGACAAAAAAACATGTTCCTGCAGATTTCAGACTGAAAGAAGACAAATGACCTGAAAACCAGTTGAAACTGTCAGAACAAGCTTCTTCTGGCAGATGCTGACAAAGGACATGTTACTGCAGTGTTCAGACTGGAATTAGTAAATGACCTGTAAACAAGTTGAAACTGTCAGAACAAGCTTCTTCCGGCAGAGTCTTACAAAAGGACATGTTCCTGCAGATTTCAGACTGGAATCAACAAAATGACCTGAAAACAAGTTGAAACTGTCAGAACAAGCTTCTTCTGGCAGAGCATGACAAAAAAACATGTTCCTGCAGATTTCAGACTGAAAGAAGACAAATGACCTGAAAACCAGTTGAAACTGTCAGAACAAGCTTCTTCTGGCAGATGCTGACAAAGGACATGTTACTGCAGTGTTCAGACTGGAATTAGTAAATGACCTGTAAACAAGTTGAAACTGTCAGAACAAGCTTCTTCCGGCAGAGTCTTACAAAAGGACATGTTCCTGCAGATTTCAGACTGGAATCAACAAAATGACCTGAAAACAAGTTGAAACTGTCAGAACAAGCTTCTTCTGGCAGAGCATGACAAAAAAACATGTTCCTGCAGATTTCAGACTGAAAGAAGACAAATGACCTGAAAACCAGTTGAAACTGTCAGAACAAGCTTCTTCTGGCAGAGCCTGACAAAAGGACATGCTACTGCATTTTTCAGACTGAAAGAAGACAAATGACCTGAAAACCAGTTGAAACTGTCAGAACAAGCTTCTTCTGGCAGAGCATGACAAAAAAACATGTTCCTGCAGATTTCAGACTGGAATTAGTGAAATGACCTGTAAACAAGTTGAAACTGGCAGAACAACCTTCTCCTCTTGCAGAAGAGCTGCCTATACCTGTAAAGTGAGACAGCTGTCTGTTCTGATCTGGTGCAATATAACTTAAGATTAATTAAATTATTTATTTATTTATTTATTTTTAAATTTATTTATTTATTTATTTTTAAATTTATTTATTTATTTATTTTTAAATTTATTTATTTATTTATTTTTGAATTTATTTATTTTTAAATTTATTTATTTATTATTATTATTATTATTTTTATGACTCAAGAGTTTTCCAGACGGACAGGAGACGCTGTCTGGCCGGATGTGCTTGGCGAGAGACCTTCCGTGTGATTTTTGGAAATTATACACAGTGTTGAAACTGTCAGAAGAAGCTTCTTCCGGCAGATGCTGACAAAAGGACATGCTACTGCATTTTTCAGACTGAAAGAAGAAAAATGACCTCAAAACAAGTTGAAACTGTCAGAACAAGCTTCTTCTGGCAGATGCTGACAAAGGACATGTTACTGCAGTGTTCAGACTGGAATTAGTAAATGACCTGTAAACAAGTTGAAACTGTCAGAACAAGCTTCTTCTGGCAGAGCATGACAAAAAAACATGTTCCTGCAGATTTCAGACTGGAATTAGTGAAATGACCTGTAAACAAGTTGAAACTGGCAGAACAACCTTCTCCTCTTGCAGAAGAGCTGCCTATACCTGTAAAGTGAGACAGCTGTCTGTTCTGATCTGGTGCAATATAACTTAAGATTAATTAAATTATTTATTTATTTATTTATTTATTTATTTATTTATTTATTTTTAAATTTATTTATTTATTTATTTTTGAATTTATTTATTTTTAAATTTATTTATTTATTATTATTATTATTATTTTTATGACTCAAGAGTTTTCCAGACGGACAGGAGACGCTGTCTGGCCGGATGTGCTTGGCGAGAGACCTTCCGTGTGATTTTTGGAAATTATACACAGTGTTGAAACTGTCAGAAGAAGCTTCTTCCGGCAGAGTCTTACAAAAGGACATGTTCCTGCAGATTTCAGACTGGAATCAACAAAATGACCTGAAAACAAGTTGAAACTGTCAGAACAAGCTTCTTCTGGCAGAGCCTGACAAAAAAACATGTTCCTGCAGATTTCAGACTGGAATTAGTGAAATGACCTGTAAACAAGTTGAAACTGGCAGAACAACCTTCTCCTCTTGCAGAAGAGCTGCCTATACCTGTAAAGTGAGACAGCTGTCTGTTCTGATCTGGTGCAATATAACTTAAGATTAATTAAATTATTTATTTATTTATTTATTTTTAAATTTATTTATTTATTTATTTTTAAATTTATTTATTTATTTATTTTTAAATTTATTTATTTTTAAATTTATTTATTTATTATTATTATTATTATTTTTATGACTCAAGAGTTTTCCAGACGGACAGGAGACGCTGTCTGGCCGGATGTGCTTGGCGAGAGACCTTCCGTGTGATTTTTGGAAATTATACACAGTTTTGAAACTGTCAGAAGAAGCTTCTTCCGGCAGATGCTGACAAAAGGACATGCTACTGCATTTTTCAGACTGAAAGAAGAAAGATGACATCAAAACAAGTTGAAACTGTCAGAAGAAGCTTCTTCCGGCAGATGCTGACAAAAGGACTTGTTACTGCAGTTTTCATACAAAAATCATCCAAATGACCTCAAAACAAGTTGAAACTGTCAGAACAAGCTTCTTCTGGCAGAGCCTGACAAAAGGACATGCTACTGCATTTTTCAGACTGAAAGAAGAAAAATGACCTCAAAACAAGTTGAAACTGTCAGAACAAGCTTCTTCCGGCAGAGCCTGACAAAAAAAAACATGTTCCTGCAGATTTCAGACTGGAATTAGTAAATGGCCTGTAAACAAGTTGAAACTGTCAGAAGAAGCTTCTTCCGGCAGATGCTGACAAAAGGACTTGTTACTGCAGTTTTCATACAAAAATCATCCAAATGACCTCAAAACAAGTTGAAACTGTCAGAACAAGCTTCTTCTGGCAGAGCCTGACAAAAGGACATGCTACTGCAGATTTCAGACTGAAAGAAGAAAAATGACCTCAAAACAAGTTGAAACTGTCAGAACAAGCTTCTTCCGGCAGATGCTGACAAAAGGACATGCTACTGCATTTTTCAGACTGAAAGAAGAAAAATGACCTCAAAACAAGTTGAAACTGTCAGAACAAGCTTCTTCCGGCAGAGCCTGACAAAAAAAAACATGTTCCTGCAGATTTCAGACTGGAATTAGTAAATGGCCTGTAAACAAGTTGAAACTGTCAGAACAAGCTTCTTCCGGCAGATGCTGACAAAAGGACATGCTACTGCATTTTTCAGACTGAAAGAAGAAAGATGACATCAAAACAAGTTGAAACTGTCAGAAGAAGCTTCTTCCGGCAGATGCTGACAAAAGGACTTGTTACTGCAGTTTTCATACAAAAATCATCCAAATGACCTCAAAACAAGTTGAAACTGTCAGAACAAGCTTCTTCTGGCAGAGCCTGACAAAAGGACATGCTACTGCAGATTTCAGACTGAAAGAAGAAAAATGACCTCAAAACAAGTTGAAACTGTCAGAACAAGCTTCTTCCGGCAGATGCTGACAAAAGGACATGCTACTGCATTTTTCAGACTGAAAGAAGAAAAATGACCTCAAAACAAGTTGAAACTGTCAGAACAAGCTTCTTCCGGCAGAGCCTGACAAAAAAAAACATGTTCCTGCAGATTTCAGACTGGAATTAGTAAATGGCCTGTAAACAAGTTGAAACTGTCAGAACAAGCTTCTTCCGGCAGATGCTGACAAAAGGACATGCTACTGCATTTTTCAGACTGAAAGAAGAAAGATGACATCAAAACAAGTTGAAACTGTCAGAAGAAGCTTCTTCCGGCAGATGCTGACAAAAGGACTTGTTACTGCAGTTTTCATACAAAAATCATCCAAATGACCTCAAAACAAGTTGAAACTGTCAGAACAAGCTTCTTCTGGCAGAGCCTGACAAAAGGACATGCTACTGCAGATTTCAGACTGAAAGAAGAAAAATGACCTCAAAACAAGTTGAAACTGTCAGAACAAGCTTCTTCCGGCAGATGCTGACAAAAGGACATGCTACTGCATTTTTCAGACTGAAAGAAGAAAAATGACCTCAAAACAAGTTGAAACTGTCAGAACAAGCTTCTTCCGGCAGATGCTGACAAAAGGACATGCTACTGCATTTTTCAGACTGAAAGAAGAAAAATGACCTCAAAACAAGTTGAAACTGTCAGAACAAGCTTCTTCCGGCAGAGCCTGACAAAAAAAAACATGTTCCTGCAGATTTCAGACTGGAATTAGTAAATGGCCTGTAAACAAGTTGAAACTGTCAGAACAAGCTTCTTCCGGCAGAGCCTGACAAAAAAAAACATGTTCCTGCAGATTTCAGACTGGAATTAGTAAATGGCCTGTAAACAAGTTGAAACTGTCAGAACAAGCTTCTTCCGGCAGATGCTGACAAAAGGACATGCTACTGCATTTTTCAGACTGAAAGAAGAAAGATGACATCAAAACAAGTTGAAACTGTCAGAAGAAGCTTCTTCCGGCAGATGCTGACAAAAGGACTTGTTACTGCAGTTTTCATACAAAAATCATCCAAATGACCTGTAAACAAGTTGAAACTGTCAGAACAAGCTTCTTCTGGCAGAGCATGACAAAAAAACATGTTCCTGCAGATTTCAGACTGGAATTAGTGAAATGACCTGTAAACAAGTTGAAACTGGCAGAACAACCTTCTCCTCTTGCAGAAGAGCTGCCTATACCTGTAAAGTGAGACAGCTGTCTGTTCTGATCTGGTGCAATATAACTTAAGATTAATTAAATTATTTATTTATTTATTTATTTATTTATTTTTAAATTTATTTATTTATTTATTTTTGAATTTATTTATTTTTAAATTTATTTATTTATTATTATTATTATTATTTTTATGACTCAAGAGTTTTCCAGACGGACAGGAGACGCTGTCTGGCCGGATGTGCTTGGCGAGAGACCTTCCGTGTGATTTTTGGAAATTATACACAGTGTTGAAACTGTCAGAAGAAGCTTCTTCCGGCAGATGCTGACAAAAGGACATGCTACTGCATTTTTCAGACTGAAAGAAGAAAAATGACCTCAAAACAAGTTGAAACTGTCAGAACAAGCTTCTTCCGGCAGAGCCTGACAAAAAAACACGCTACTGCAGATTTCAGACTGAAAGAAGAAAAATGACCTCAAAACAAGTTGAAACTGTCAGAACAAGCTTCTTCCGGCAGATGCTGACAAAAGGACATGCTACTGCATTTTTCAGACTGAAAGAAGAAAAATGACCTCAAAACAAGTTGAAACTGTCAGAACAAGCTTCTTCCGGCAGATGCTGACAAAAGGACATGCGACTGCATTTTTCAGACTGAAAGAAGAAAAATGACCTGAAAACCAGTTGAAACTGTCAGAACAAGCTTCTTCTGGCAGATGCTGACAAAGGACATGTTCCTGCAGATTTCAGACTGGAATCAACAAAATGACCTGAAAACAAGTTGAAACTGTCAGAACAAGCTTCTTCTGGCAGAGCATGACAAAAAAACATGTTCCTGCAGATTTCAGACTGGAATTAGTGAAATGACCTGTAAACAAGTTGAAACTGGCAGAACAACCTTCTCCTCTTGCAGAAGAGCTGCCTATACCTGTAAAGTGAGACAGCTGTCTGTTCTGATCTGGTGCAATATAACTTAAGATTAATTAAATTATTTATTTATTTATTTATTTATTTATTTTTAAATTTATTTATTTATTTATTTTTAAATTTATTTATTATTTATTTTTAAATTTATTTATTTAGTTATTTTTAAATTTATTTATTTATTTATTTTTGAATTTATTTATTTTTAAATTTATTTATTTATTATTATTATTATTATTTTTATGACTCAAGAGTTTTCCAGACGGACAGGAGACGCTGTCTGGCCGGATGTGCTTGGCGAGAGACCTTCCGTGTGATTTTTGGAAATTATACACAGTGTTGAAACTGTCAGAAGAAGCTTCTTCCGGCAGATGCTTACAAAAGGACTTGTTACTGCAGTTTTCATACAAAAATCATCCAAATGACCTCAAAACAAGTTGAAACTGTCAGAACAAGCTTCTTCTGGCAGAGCCTGACAAAAGGACATGCTACTGCATTTTTCAGACTGAAAGAAGACAAATGACCTGAAAACCAGTTGAAACTGTCAGAACAAGCTTCTTCTGGCAGATGCTGACAAAGGACATGTTACTGCAGTGTTCAGACTGGAATTAGTAAATGACCTGTAAACAAGTTGAAACTGTCAGAACAAGCTTCTTCCGGCAGAGTCTTACAAAAGGACATGTTCCTGCAGATTTCAGACTGGAATCAACAAAATGACCTGAAAACAAGTTGAAACTGTCAGAACAAGCTTCTTCCGGCAGAGCCTGACAAAAAAAAACATGTTCCTGCAGATTTCAGACTGGAATTAGTAAATGGCCTGTAAACAAGTTGAAACTGTCAGAACAAGCTTCTTCCGGCAGATGCTGACAAAAGGACATGCTACTGCATTTTTCAGACTGAAAGAAGAAAGATGACATCAAAACAAGTTGAAACTGTCAGAAGAAGCTTCTTCCGGCAGATGCTGACAAAAGGACTTGTTACTGCAGTTTTCATACAAAAATCATCCAAATGACCTCAAAACAAGTTGAAACTGTCAGAACAAGCTTCTTCTGGCAGAGCCTGACAAAAGGACATGCTACTGCAGATTTCAGACTGAAAGAAGAAAAATGACCTCAAAACAAGTTGAAACTGTCAGAACAAGCTTCTTCCGGCAGATGCTGACAAAAGGACATGCTACTGCATTTTTCAGACTGAAAGAAGAAAAATGACCTCAAAACAAGTTGAAACTGTCAGAACAAGCTTCTTCCGGCAGATGCTGACAAAAGGACATGCTACTGCATTTTTCAGACTGAAAGAAGAAAAATGACCTCAAAACAAGTTGAAACTGTCAGAACAAGCTTCTTCCGGCAGAGCCTGACAAAAAAAAACATGTTCCTGCAGATTTCAGACTGGAATTAGTAAATGGCCTGTAAACAAGTTGAAACTGTCAGAACAAGCTTCTTCCGGCAGAGCCTGACAAAAAAAAACATGTTCCTGCAGATTTCAGACTGGAATTAGTAAATGGCCTGTAAACAAGTTGAAACTGTCAGAACAAGCTTCTTCCGGCAGATGCTGACAAAAGGACATGCTACTGCATTTTTCAGACTGAAAGAAGAAAGATGACATCAAAACAAGTTGAAACTGTCAGAAGAAGCTTCTTCCGGCAGATGCTGACAAAAGGACTTGTTACTGCAGTTTTCATACAAAAATCATCCAAATGACCTGTAAACAAGTTGAAACTGTCAGAACAAGCTTCTTCTGGCAGAGCATGACAAAAAAACATGTTCCTGCAGATTTCAGACTGGAATTAGTGAAATGACCTGTAAACAAGTTGAAACTGGCAGAACAACCTTCTCCTCTTGCAGAAGAGCTGCCTATACCTGTAAAGTGAGACAGCTGTCTGTTCTGATCTGGTGCAATATAACTTAAGATTAATTAAATTATTTATTTATTTATTTATTTATTTATTTTTAAATTTATTTATTTATTTATTTTTGAATTTATTTATTTTTAAATTTATTTATTTATTATTATTATTATTATTTTTATGACTCAAGAGTTTTCCAGACGGACAGGAGACGCTGTCTGGCCGGATGTGCTTGGCGAGAGACCTTCCGTGTGATTTTTGGAAATTATACACAGTGTTGAAACTGTCAGAAGAAGCTTCTTCCGGCAGATGCTGACAAAAGGACATGCTACTGCATTTTTCAGACTGAAAGAAGAAAAATGACCTCAAAACAAGTTGAAACTGTCAGAACAAGCTTCTTCCGGCAGAGCCTGACAAAAAAACACGCTACTGCAGATTTCAGACTGAAAGAAGAAAAATGACCTCAAAACAAGTTGAAACTGTCAGAACAAGCTTCTTCTGGCAGATGCTGACAAAGGACATGTTCCTGCAGATTTCAGACTGGAATCAACAAAATGACCTGAAAACAAGTTGAAACTGTCAGAACAAGCTTCTTCTGGCAGAGCATGACAAAAAAACATGTTCCTGCAGATTTCAGACTGGAATTAGTGAAATGACCTGTAAACAAGTTGAAACTGGCAGAACAACCTTCTCCTCTTGCAGAAGAGCTGCCTATACCTGTAAAGTGAGACAGCTGTCTGTTCTGATCTGGTGCAATATAACTTAAGATTAATTAAATTATTTATTTATTTATTTATTTATTTATTTATTTTTAAATTTATTTATTTATTTATTTTTGAATTTATTTATTTTTAAATTTATTTATTAATTATTATTATTATTATTTTTATGACTCAAGAGTTTTCCAGACGGACAGGAGACGCTGTCTGGCCGGATGTGCTTGGCGAGAGACCTTCCGTGTGATTTTTGGAAATTATACACAGTGTTGAAACTGTCAGAAGAAGCTTCTTCCGGCAGATGCTGACAAAAGGACATGCTACTGCATTTTTCAGACTGAAAGAAGAAAAATGACCTCAAAACAAGTTGAAACTGTCAGAACAAGCTTCTTCCGGCAGAGCCTGACAAAAAAACACGCTACTGCAGATTTCAGACTGAAAGAAGAAAAATGACCTCAAAACAAGTTGAAACTGTCAGAACAAGCTTCTTCCGGCAGATGCTGACAAAAGGACATGCTACTGCATTTTTCAGACTGAAAGAAGAAAAATGACCTCAAAACAAGTTGAAACTGTCAGAACAAGCTTCTTCCGGCAGATGCTGACAAAAGGACATGCGACTGCATTTTTCAGACTGAAAGAAGAAAAATGACCTGAAAACCAGTTGAAACTGTCAGAACAAGCTTCTTCTGGCAGATGCTGACAAAGGACATGTTCCTGCAGATTTCAGACTGGAATCAACAAAATGACCTGAAAACAAGTTGAAACTGTCAGAACAAGCTTCTTCTGGCAGAGCATGACAAAAAAACATGTTCCTGCAGATTTCAGACTGGAATTAGTGAAATGACCTGTAAACAAGTTGAAACTGGCAGAACAACCTTCTCCTCTTGCAGAAGAGCTGCCTATACCTGTAAAGTGAGACAGCTGTCTGTTCTGATCTGGTGCAATATAACTTAAGATTAATTAAATTATTTATTTATTTATTTATTTATTTATTTTTAAATTTATTTATTTATTTATTTTTAAATTTATTTATTATTTATTTTTAAATTTATTTATTTAGTTATTTTTAAATTTATTTATTTATTTATTTTTGAATTTATTTATTTTTAAATTTATTTATTTATTATTATTATTATTATTTTTATGACTCAAGAGTTTTCCAGACGGACAGGAGACGCTGTCTGGCCGGATGTGCTTGGCGAGAGACCTTCCGTGTGATTTTTGGAAATTATACACAGTGTTGAAACTGTCAGAAGAAGCTTCTTCCGGCAGATGCTTACAAAAGGACTTGTTACTGCAGTTTTCATACAAAAATCATCCAAATGACCTCAAAACAAGTTGAAACTGTCAGAACAAGCTTCTTCTGGCAGAGCCTGACAAAAGGACATGCTACTGCATTTTTCAGACTGAAAGAAGACAAATGACCTGAAAACCAGTTGAAACTGTCAGAACAAGCTTCTTCTGGCAGATGCTGACAAAGGACATGTTACTGCAGTGTTCAGACTGGAATTAGTAAATGACCTGTAAACAAGTTGAAACTGTCAGAACAAGCTTCTTCCGGCAGAGTCTTACAAAAGGACATGTTCCTGCAGATTTCAGACTGGAATCAACAAAATGACCTGAAAACAAGTTGAAACTGTCAGAACAAGCTTCTTCTGGCAGAGCATGACAAAAAAACATGTTCCTGCAGATTTCAGACTGAAAGAAGACAAATGACCTGAAAACCAGTTGAAACTGTCAGAACAAGCTTCTTCTGGCAGATGCTGACAAAGGACATGTTACTGCAGTGTTCAGACTGGAATTAGTAAATGACCTGTAAACAAGTTGAAACTGTCAGAACAAGCTTCTTCCGGCAGAGTCTTACAAAAGGACATGTTCCTGCAGATTTCAGACTGGAATCAACAAAATGACCTGAAAACAAGTTGAAACTGTCAGAACAAGCTTCTTCTGGCAGAGCATGACAAAAAAACATGTTCCTGCAGATTTCAGACTGAAAGAAGACAAATGACCTGAAAACCAGTTGAAACTGTCAGAACAAGCTTCTTCTGGCAGATGCTGACAAAGGACATGTTACTGCAGTGTTCAGACTGGAATTAGTAAATGACCTGTAAACAAGTTGAAACTGTCAGAACAAGCTTCTTCCGGCAGAGTCTTACAAAAGGACATGTTCCTGCAGATTTCAGACTGGAATCAACAAAATGACCTGAAAACAAGTTGAAACTGTCAGAACAAGCTTCTTCTGGCAGAGCATGACAAAAAAACATGTTCCTGCAGATTTCAGACTGAAAGAAGACAAATGACCTGAAAACCAGTTGAAACTGTCAGAACAAGCTTCTTCTGGCAGAGCCTGACAAAAGGACATGCTACTGCATTTTTCAGACTGAAAGAAGACAAATGACCTGAAAACCAGTTGAAACTGTCAGAACAAGCTTCTTCTGGCAGAGCATGACAAAAAAACATGTTCCTGCAGATTTCAGACTGGAATTAGTGAAATGACCTGTAAACAAGTTGAAACTGGCAGAACAACCTTCTCCTCTTGCAGAAGAGCTGCCTATACCTGTAAAGTGAGACAGCTGTCTGTTCTGATCTGGTGCAATATAACTTAAGATTAATTAAATTATTTATTTATTTATTTATTTTTAAATTTATTTATTTATTTATTTTTAAATTTATTTATTTATTTATTTTTAAATTTATTTATTTATTTATTTTTGAATTTATTTATTTTTAAATTTATTTATTTATTATTATTATTATTATTTTTATGACTCAAGAGTTTTCCAGACGGACAGGAGACGCTGTCTGGCCGGATGTGCTTGGCGAGAGACCTTCCGTGTGATTTTTGGAAATTATACACAGTTTTGAAACTGTCAGAAGAAGCTTCTTCCGGCAGATGCTGACAAAAGGACTTGTTACTGCAGTTTTCATACAAAAATCATCCAAATGACCTCAAAACAAGTTGAAACTGTCAGAACAAGCTTCTTCTGGCAGAGCCTGACAAAAGGACATGCTACTGCATTTTTCAGACTGAAAGAAGAAAAATGACCTCAAAACAAGTTGAAACTGTCAGAACAAGCTTCTTCCGGCAGAGCCTGACAAAAAAAAACATGTTCCTGCAGATTTCAGACTGGAATTAGTAAATGGCCTGTAAACAAGTTGAAACTGTCAGAAGAAGCTTCTTCCGGCAGATGCTGACAAAAGGACTTGTTACTGCAGTTTTCATACAAAAATCATCCAAATGACCTCAAAACAAGTTGAAACTGTCAGAACAAGCTTCTTCTGGCAGAGCATGACAAAAAAACATGTTCCTGCAGATTTCAGACTGAAAGAAGACAAATGACCTGAAAACCAGTTGAAACTGTCAGAACAAGCTTCTTCTGGCAGATGCTGACAAAGGACATGTTACTGCAGTGTTCAGACTGGAATTAGTAAATGACCTGTAAACAAGTTGAAACTGTCAGAACAAGCTTCTTCCGGCAGAGTCTTACAAAAGGACATGTTCCTGCAGATTTCAGACTGGAATCAACAAAATGACCTGAAAACAAGTTGAAACTGTCAGAACAAGCTTCTTCTGGCAGAGCATGACAAAAAAACATGTTCCTGCAGATTTCAGACTGAAAGAAGACAAATGACCTGAAAACCAGTTGAAACTGTCAGAACAAGCTTCTTCTGGCAGAGCCTGACAAAAGGACATGCTACTGCATTTTTCAGACTGAAAGAAGACAAATGACCTGAAAACCAGTTGAAACTGTCAGAACAAGCTTCTTCTGGCAGAGCATGACAAAAAAACATGTTCCTGCAGATTTCAGACTGGAATTAGTGAAATGACCTGTAAACAAGTTGAAACTGGCAGAACAACCTTCTCCTCTTGCAGAAGAGCTGCCTATACCTGTAAAGTGAGACAGCTGTCTGTTCTGATCTGGTGCAATATAACTTAAGATTAATTAAATTATTTATTTATTTATTTATTTTTAAATTTATTTATTTATTTATTTTTAAATTTATTTATTTATTTATTTTTAAATTTATTTATTTATTTATTTTTGAATTTATTTATTTTTAAATTTATTTATTTATTATTATTATTATTATTTTTATGACTCAAGAGTTTTCCAGACGGACAGGAGACGCTGTCTGGCCGGATGTGCTTGGCGAGAGACCTTCCGTGTGATTTTTGGAAATTATACACAGTTTTGAAACTGTCAGAAGAAGCTTCTTCCGGCAGATGCTGACAAAAGGACTTGTTACTGCAGTTTTCATACAAAAATCATCCAAATGACCTCAAAACAAGTTGAAACTGTCAGAACAAGCTTCTTCTGGCAGAGCCTGACAAAAGGACATGCTACTGCATTTTTCAGACTGAAAGAAGAAAAATGACCTCAAAACAAGTTGAAACTGTCAGAACAAGCTTCTTCCGGCAGAGCCTGACAAAAAAAAACATGTTCCTGCAGATTTCAGACTGGAATTAGTAAATGGCCTGTAAACAAGTTGAAACTGTCAGAAGAAGCTTCTTCCGGCAGATGCTGACAAAAGGACTTGTTACTGCAGTTTTCATACAAAAATCATCCAAATGACCTCAAAACAAGTTGAAACTGTCAGAACAAGCTTCTTCTGGCAGAGCCTGACAAAAGGACATGCTACTGCAGATTTCAGACTGAAAGAAGAAAAATGACCTCAAAACAAGTTGAAACTGTCAGAACAAGCTTCTTCCGGCAGATGCTGACAAAAGGACATGCTACTGCATTTTTCAGACTGAAAGAGGAAAAATGACCTCAAAACAAGTTGAAACTGTCAGAACAAGCTTCTTCCGGCAGAGCCTGACAAAAAAAAACATGTTCCTGCAGATTTCAGACTGGAATTAGTAAATGGCCTGTAAACAAGTTGAAACTGTCAGAACAAGCTTCTTCCGGCAGATGCTGACAAAAGGACATGCTACTGCATTTTTCAGACTGAAAGAAGAAAGATGACATCAAAACAAGTTGAAACTGTCAGAAGAAGCTTCTTCCGGCAGATGCTGACAAAAGGACTTGTTACTGCAGTTTTCATACAAAAATCATCCAAATGACCTCAAAACAAGTTGAAACTGTCAGAACAAGCTTCTTCTGGCAGAGCCTGACAAAAGGACATGCTACTGCAGATTTCAGACTGAAAGAAGAAAAATGACCTCAAAACAAGTTGAAACTGTCAGAACAAGCTTCTTCCGGCAGATGCTGACAAAAGGACATGCTACTGCATTTTTCAGACTGAAAGAAGAAAAATGACCTCAAAACAAGTTGAAACTGTCAGAACAAGCTTCTTCCGGCAGAGCCTGACAAAAAAAAACATGTTCCTGCAGATTTCAGACTGGAATTAGTAAATGGCCTGTAAACAAGTTGAAACTGTCAGAACAAGCTTCTTCCGGCAGATGCTGACAAAAGGACATGCTACTGCATTTTTCAGACTGAAAGAAGAAAGATGACATCAAAACAAGTTGAAACTGTCAGAAGAAGCTTCTTCCGGCAGATGCTGACAAAAGGACTTGTTACTGCAGTTTTCATACAAAAATCATCCAAATGACCTCAAAACAAGTTGAAACTGTCAGAACAAGCTTCTTCTGGCAGAGCCTGACAAAAGGACATGCTACTGCAGATTTCAGACTGAAAGAAGAAAAATGACCTCAAAACAAGTTGAAACTGTCAGAACAAGCTTCTTCCGGCAGATGCTGACAAAAGGACATGCTACTGCATTTTTCAGACTGAAAGAAGAAAAATGACCTCAAAACAAGTTGAAACTGTCAGAACAAGCTTCTTCCGGCAGATGCTGACAAAAGGACATGCTACTGCATTTTTCAGACTGAAAGAAGAAAAATGACCTCAAAACAAGTTGAAACTGTCAGAACAAGCTTCTTCCGGCAGAGCCTGACAAAAAAAAACATGTTCCTGCAGATTTCAGACTGGAATTAGTAAATGGCCTGTAAACAAGTTGAAACTGTCAGAACAAGCTTCTTCCGGCAGAGCCTGACAAAAAAAAACATGTTCCTGCAGATTTCAGACTGGAATTAGTAAATGGCCTGTAAACAAGTTGAAACTGTCAGAACAAGCTTCTTCCGGCAGATGCTGACAAAAGGACATGCTACTGCATTTTTCAGACTGAAAGAAGAAAGATGACATCAAAACAAGTTGAAACTGTCAGAAGAAGCTTCTTCCGGCAGATGCTGACAAAAGGACTTGTTACTGCAGTTTTCATACAAAAATCATCCAAATGACCTGTAAACAAGTTGAAACTGTCAGAACAAGCTTCTTCTGGCAGAGCATGACAAAAAAACATGTTCCTGCAGATTTCAGACTGGAATTAGTGAAATGACCTGTAAACAAGTTGAAACTGGCAGAACAACCTTCTCCTCTTGCAGAAGAGCTGCCTATACCTGTAAAGTGAGACAGCTGTCTGTTCTGATCTGGTGCAATATAACTTAAGATTAATTAAATTATTTATTTATTTATTTATTTATTTATTTTTAAATTTATTTATTTATTTATTTTTGAATTTATTTATTTTTAAATTTATTTATTTATTATTATTATTATTATTTTTATGACTCAAGAGTTTTCCAGACGGACAGGAGACGCTGTCTGGCCGGATGTGCTTGGCGAGAGACCTTCCGTGTGATTTTTGGAAATTATACACAGTGTTGAAACTGTCAGAAGAAGCTTCTTCCGGCAGATGCTGACAAAAGGACATGCTACTGCATTTTTCAGACTGAAAGAAGAAAAATGACCTCAAAACAAGTTGAAACTGTCAGAACAAGCTTCTTCCGGCAGAGCCTGACAAAAAAACACGCTACTGCAGATTTCAGACTGAAAGAAGAAAAATGACCTCAAAACAAGTTGAAACTGTCAGAACAAGCTTCTTCTGGCAGATGCTGACAAAGGACATGTTCCTGCAGATTTCAGACTGGAATCAACAAAATGACCTGAAAACAAGTTGAAACTGTCAGAACAAGCTTCTTCTGGCAGAGCATGACAAAAAAACATGTTCCTGCAGATTTCAGACTGGAATTAGTGAAATGACCTGTAAACAAGTTGAAACTGGCAGAACAACCTTCTCCTCTTGCAGAAGAGCTGCCTATACCTGTAAAGTGAGACAGCTGTCTGTTCTGATCTGGTGCAATATAACTTAAGATTAATTAAATTATTTATTTATTTATTTATTTATTTATTTATTTTTAAATTTATTTATTTATTTATTTTTGAATTTATTTATTTTTAAATTTATTTATTAATTATTATTATTATTATTTTTATGACTCAAGAGTTTTCCAGACGGACAGGAGACGCTGTCTGGCCGGATGTGCTTGGCGAGAGACCTTCCGTGTGATTTTTGGAAATTATACACAGTGTTGAAACTGTCAGAAGAAGCTTCTTCCGGCAGATGCTGACAAAAGGACATGCTACTGCATTTTTCAGACTGAAAGAAGAAAAATGACCTCAAAACAAGTTGAAACTGTCAGAACAAGCTTCTTCCGGCAGAGCCTGACAAAAAAACACGCTACTGCAGATTTCAGACTGAAAGAAGAAAAATGACCTCAAAACAAGTTGAAACTGTCAGAACAAGCTTCTTCCGGCAGATGCTGACAAAAGGACATGCTACTGCATTTTTCAGACTGAAAGAAGAAAAATGACCTCAAAACAAGTTGAAACTGTCAGAACAAGCTTCTTCCGGCAGATGCTGACAAAAGGACATGCGACTGCATTTTTCAGACTGAAAGAAGAAAAATGACCTGAAAACCAGTTGAAACTGTCAGAACAAGCTTCTTCTGGCAGATGCTGACAAAGGACATGTTCCTGCAGATTTCAGACTGGAATCAACAAAATGACCTGAAAACAAGTTGAAACTGTCAGAACAAGCTTCTTCTGGCAGAGCATGACAAAAAAACATGTTCCTGCAGATTTCAGACTGGAATTAGTGAAATGACCTGTAAACAAGTTGAAACTGGCAGAACAACCTTCTCCTCTTGCAGAAGAGCTGCCTATACCTGTAAAGTGAGACAGCTGTCTGTTCTGATCTGGTGCAATATAACTTAAGATTAATTAAATTATTTATTTATTTATTTATTTATTTATTTTTAAATTTATTTATTTATTTATTTTTAAATTTATTTATTATTTATTTTTAAATTTATTTATTTAGTTATTTTTAAATTTATTTATTTATTTATTTTTGAATTTATTTATTTTTAAATTTATTTATTTATTATTATTATTATTATTTTTATGACTCAAGAGTTTTCCAGACGGACAGGAGACGCTGTCTGGCCGGATGTGCTTGGCGAGAGACCTTCCGTGTGATTTTTGGAAATTATACACAGTGTTGAAACTGTCAGAAGAAGCTTCTTCCGGCAGATGCTTACAAAAGGACTTGTTACTGCAGTTTTCATACAAAAATCATCCAAATGACCTCAAAACAAGTTGAAACTGTCAGAACAAGCTTCTTCTGGCAGAGCCTGACAAAAGGACATGCTACTGCATTTTTCAGACTGAAAGAAGACAAATGACCTGAAAACCAGTTGAAACTGTCAGAACAAGCTTCTTCTGGCAGATGCTGACAAAGGACATGTTACTGCAGTGTTCAGACTGGAATTAGTAAATGACCTGTAAACAAGTTGAAACTGTCAGAACAAGCTTCTTCCGGCAGAGTCTTACAAAAGGACATGTTCCTGCAGATTTCAGACTGGAATCAACAAAATGACCTGAAAACAAGTTGAAACTGTCAGAACAAGCTTCTTCTGGCAGAGCATGACAAAAAAACATGTTCCTGCAGATTTCAGACTGAAAGAAGACAAATGACCTGAAAACCAGTTGAAACTGTCAGAACAAGCTTCTTCTGGCAGATGCTGACAAAGGACATGTTACTGCAGTGTTCAGACTGGAATTAGTAAATGACCTGTAAACAAGTTGAAACTGTCAGAACAAGCTTCTTCCGGCAGAGTCTTACAAAAGGACATGTTCCTGCAGATTTCAGACTGGAATCAACAAAATGACCTGAAAACAAGTTGAAACTGTCAGAACAAGCTTCTTCTGGCAGAGCATGACAAAAAAACATGTTCCTGCAGATTTCAGACTGAAAGAAGACAAATGACCTGAAAACCAGTTGAAACTGTCAGAACAAGCTTCTTCTGGCAGATGCTGACAAAGGACATGTTACTGCAGTGTTCAGACTGGAATTAGTAAATGACCTGTAAACAAGTTGAAACTGTCAGAACAAGCTTCTTCCGGCAGAGTCTTACAAAAGGACATGTTCCTGCAGATTTCAGACTGGAATCAACAAAATGACCTGAAAACAAGTTGAAACTGTCAGAACAAGCTTCTTCTGGCAGAGCATGACAAAAAAACATGTTCCTGCAGATTTCAGACTGAAAGAAGACAAATGACCTGAAAACCAGTTGAAACTGTCAGAACAAGCTTCTTCTGGCAGAGCCTGACAAAAGGACATGCTACTGCATTTTTCAGACTGAAAGAAGACAAATGACCTGAAAACCAGTTGAAACTGTCAGAACAAGCTTCTTCTGGCAGAGCATGACAAAAAAACATGTTCCTGCAGATTTCAGACTGGAATTAGTGAAATGACCTGTAAACAAGTTGAAACTGGCAGAACAACCTTCTCCTCTTGCAGAAGAGCTGCCTATACCTGTAAAGTGAGACAGCTGTCTGTTCTGATCTGGTGCAATATAACTTAAGATTAATTAAATTATTTATTTATTTATTTATTTTTAAATTTATTTATTTATTTATTTTTAAATTTATTTATTTATTTATTTTTAAATTTATTTATTTATTTATTTTTGAATTTATTTATTTTTAAATTTATTTATTTATTATTATTATTATTATTTTTATGACTCAAGAGTTTTCCAGACGGACAGGAGACGCTGTCTGGCCGGATGTGCTTGGCGAGAGACCTTCCGTGTGATTTTTGGAAATTATACACAGTTTTGAAACTGTCAGAAGAAGCTTCTTCCGGCAGATGCTGACAAAAGGACTTGTTACTGCAGTTTTCATACAAAAATCATCCAAATGACCTCAAAACAAGTTGAAACTGTCAGAACAAGCTTCTTCTGGCAGAGCCTGACAAAAGGACATGCTACTGCATTTTTCAGACTGAAAGAAGAAAAATGACCTCAAAACAAGTTGAAACTGTCAGAACAAGCTTCTTCCGGCAGAGCCTGACAAAAAAAAACATGTTCCTGCAGATTTCAGACTGGAATTAGTAAATGGCCTGTAAACAAGTTGAAACTGTCAGAAGAAGCTTCTTCCGGCAGATGCTGACAAAAGGACTTGTTACTGCAGTTTTCATACAAAAATCATCCAAATGACCTCAAAACAAGTTGAAACTGTCAGAACAAGCTTCTTCTGGCAGAGCATGACAAAAAAACATGTTCCTGCAGATTTCAGACTGAAAGAAGACAAATGACCTGAAAACCAGTTGAAACTGTCAGAACAAGCTTCTTCTGGCAGATGCTGACAAAGGACATGTTACTGCAGTGTTCAGACTGGAATTAGTAAATGACCTGTAAACAAGTTGAAACTGTCAGAACAAGCTTCTTCCGGCAGAGTCTTACAAAAGGACATGTTCCTGCAGATTTCAGACTGGAATCAACAAAATGACCTGAAAACAAGTTGAAACTGTCAGAACAAGCTTCTTCTGGCAGAGCATGACAAAAAAACATGTTCCTGCAGATTTCAGACTGAAAGAAGACAAATGACCTGAAAACCAGTTGAAACTGTCAGAACAAGCTTCTTCTGGCAGAGCCTGACAAAAGGACATGCTACTGCATTTTTCAGACTGAAAGAAGACAAATGACCTGAAAACCAGTTGAAACTGTCAGAACAAGCTTCTTCTGGCAGAGCATGACAAAAAAACATGTTCCTGCAGATTTCAGACTGGAATTAGTGAAATGACCTGTAAACAAGTTGAAACTGGCAGAACAACCTTCTCCTCTTGCAGAAGAGCTGCCTATACCTGTAAAGTGAGACAGCTGTCTGTTCTGATCTGGTGCAATATAACTTAAGATTAATTAAATTATTTATTTATTTATTTATTTTTAAATTTATTTATTTATTTATTTTTAAATTTATTTATTTATTTATTTTTAAATTTATTTATTTATTTATTTTTGAATTTATTTATTTTTAAATTTATTTATTTATTATTATTATTATTATTTTTATGACTCAAGAGTTTTCCAGACGGACAGGAGACGCTGTCTGGCCGGATGTGCTTGGCGAGAGACCTTCCGTGTGATTTTTGGAAATTATACACAGTTTTGAAACTGTCAGAAGAAGCTTCTTCCGGCAGATGCTGACAAAAGGACTTGTTACTGCAGTTTTCATACAAAAATCATCCAAATGACCTCAAAACAAGTTGAAACTGTCAGAACAAGCTTCTTCTGGCAGAGCCTGACAAAAGGACATGCTACTGCATTTTTCAGACTGAAAGAAGAAAAATGACCTCAAAACAAGTTGAAACTGTCAGAACAAGCTTCTTCCGGCAGAGCCTGACAAAAAAAAACATGTTCCTGCAGATTTCAGACTGGAATTAGTAAATGGCCTGTAAACAAGTTGAAACTGTCAGAAGAAGCTTCTTCCGGCAGATGCTGACAAAAGGACTTGTTACTGCAGTTTTCATACAAAAATCATCCAAATGACCTCAAAACAAGTTGAAACTGTCAGAACAAGCTTCTTCTGGCAGAGCATGACAAAAAAACATGTTCCTGCAGATTTCAGACTGAAAGAAGACAAATGACCTGAAAACCAGTTGAAACTGTCAGAACAAGCTTCTTCTGGCAGATGCTGACAAAGGACATGTTACTGCAGTGTTCAGACTGGAATTAGTAAATGACCTGTAAACAAGTTGAAACTGTCAGAACAAGCTTCTTCCGGCAGAGTCTTACAAAAGGACATGTTCCTGCAGATTTCAGACTGGAATCAACAAAATGACCTGAAAACAAGTTGAAACTGTCAGAACAAGCTTCTTCTGGCAGAGCATGACAAAAAAACATGTTCCTGCAGATTTCAGACTGAAAGAAGACAAATGACCTGAAAACCAGTTGAAACTGTCAGAACAAGCTTCTTCTGGCAGAGCCTGACAAAAGGACATGCTACTGCATTTTTCAGACTGAAAGAAGACAAATGACCTGAAAACCAGTTGAAACTGTCAGAACAAGCTTCTTCTGGCAGAGCATGACAAAAAAACATGTTCCTGCAGATTTCAGACTGGAATTAGTGAAATGACCTGTAAACAAGTTGAAACTGGCAGAACAACCTTCTCCTCTTGCAGAAGAGCTGCCTATACCTGTAAAGTGAGACAGCTGTCTGTTCTGATCTGGTGCAATATAACTTAAGATTAATTAAATTATTTATTTATTTATTTATTTTTAAATTTATTTATTTATTTATTTTTAAATTTATTTATTTATTTATTTTTAAATTTATTTATTTATTTATTTTTGAATTTATTTATTTTTAAATTTATTTATTTATTATTATTATTATTATTTTTATGACTCAAGAGTTTTCCAGACGGACAGGAGACGCTGTCTGGCCGGATGTGCTTGGCGAGAGACCTTCCGTGTGATTTTTGGAAATTATACACAGTTTTGAAACTGTCAGAAGAAGCTTCTTCCGGCAGATGCTGACAAAAGGACTTGTTACTGCAGTTTTCATACAAAAATCATCCAAATGACCTCAAAACAAGTTGAAACTGTCAGAACAAGCTTCTTCTGGCAGAGCCTGACAAAAGGACATGCTACTGCATTTTTCAGACTGAAAGAAGAAAAATGACCTCAAAACAAGTTGAAACTGTCAGAACAAGCTTCTTCCGGCAGAGCCTGACAAAAAAAAACATGTTCCTGCAGATTTCAGACTGGAATTAGTAAATGGCCTGTAAACAAGTTGAAACTGTCAGAAGAAGCTTCTTCCGGCAGATGCTGACAAAAGGACTTGTTACTGCAGTTTTCATACAAAAATCATCCAAATGACCTCAAAACAAGTTGAAACTGTCAGAACAAGCTTCTTCTGGCAGAGCCTGACAAAAGGACATGCTACTGCAGATTTCAGACTGAAAGAAGAAAAATGACCTCAAAACAAGTTGAAACTGTCAGAACAAGCTTCTTCCGGCAGATGCTGACAAAAGGACATGCTACTGCATTTTTCAGACTGAAAGAGGAAAAATGACCTCAAAACAAGTTGAAACTGTCAGAACAAGCTTCTTCCGGCAGAGCCTGACAAAAAAAAACATGTTCCTGCAGATTTCAGACTGGAATTAGTAAATGGCCTGTAAACAAGTTGAAACTGTCAGAACAAGCTTCTTCCGGCAGATGCTGACAAAAGGACATGCTACTGCATTTTTCAGACTGAAAGAAGAAAGATGACATCAAAACAAGTTGAAACTGTCAGAAGAAGCTTCTTCCGGCAGATGCTGACAAAAGGACTTGTTACTGCAGTTTTCATACAAAAATCATCCAAATGACCTCAAAACAAGTTGAAACTGTCAGAACAAGCTTCTTCTGGCAGAGCCTGACAAAAGGACATGCTACTGCAGATTTCAGACTGAAAGAAGAAAAATGACCTCAAAACAAGTTGAAACTGTCAGAACAAGCTTCTTCCGGCAGATGCTGACAAAAGGACATGCTACTGCATTTTTCAGACTGAAAGAAGAAAAATGACCTCAAAACAAGTTGAAACTGTCAGAACAAGCTTCTTCCGGCAGAGCCTGACAAAAAAAAACATGTTCCTGCAGATTTCAGACTGGAATTAGTAAATGGCCTGTAAACAAGTTGAAACTGTCAGAACAAGCTTCTTCCGGCAGATGCTGACAAAAGGACATGCTACTGCATTTTTCAGACTGAAAGAAGAAAGATGACATCAAAACAAGTTGAAACTGTCAGAAGAAGCTTCTTCCGGCAGATGCTGACAAAAGGACTTGTTACTGCAGTTTTCATACAAAAATCATCCAAATGACCTCAAAACAAGTTGAAACTGTCAGAACAAGCTTCTTCTGGCAGAGCCTGACAAAAGGACATGCTACTGCAGATTTCAGACTGAAAGAAGAAAAATGACCTCAAAACAAGTTGAAACTGTCAGAACAAGCTTCTTCCGGCAGATGCTGACAAAAGGACATGCTACTGCATTTTTCAGACTGAAAGAAGAAAAATGACCTCAAAACAAGTTGAAACTGTCAGAACAAGCTTCTTCCGGCAGAGCCTGACAAAAAAAAACATGTTCCTGCAGATTTCAGACTGGAATTAGTAAATGGCCTGTAAACAAGTTGAAACTGTCAGAACAAGCTTCTTCCGGCAGATGCTGACAAAAGGACATGCTACTGCATTTTTCAGACTGAAAGAAGAAAGATGACATCAAAACAAGTTGAAACTGTCAGAAGAAGCTTCTTCCGGCAGATGCTGACAAAAGGACTTGTTACTGCAGTTTTCATACAAAAATCATCCAAATGACCTCAAAACAAGTTGAAACTGTCAGAACAAGCTTCTTCCGGCAGATGCTGACAAAAGGACATGCTACTGCATTTTTCAGACTGAAAGAAGAAAAATGACCTCAAAACAAGTTGAAACTGTCAGAACAAGCTTCTTCCGGCAGATGCTGACAAAAGGACATGCTACTGCATTTTTCAGACTGAAAGAAGAAAGATGACATCAAAACAAGTTGAAACTGTCAGAAGAAGCTTCTTCTGGCAGATGCTGACAAAAGGACTTGTTACTGCAGTTTTCATACAAAAATCATCCAAATGACCTCAAAACAAGTTGAAACTGTCAGAACAAGCTTCTTCTGGCAGAGCCTGACAAAAGGACATGCTACTGCAGATTTCAGACTGAAAGAAGAAAAATGACCTCAAAACAAGTTGAAACTGTCAGAACAAGCTTCTTCCGGCAGATGCTGACAAAAGGACATGCTACTGCATTTTTCAGACTGAAAGAAGAAAAATGACCTCAAAACAAGTTGAAACTGTCAGAACAAGCTTCTTCCGGCAGAGCCTGACAAAAACAAACATGTTCCTGCAGATTTCAGACTGGAATTAGTAAATGGCCTGTAAACAAGTTGAAACTGTCAGAACAAGCTTCTTCCGGCAGATGCTGACAAAAGGACATGCTACTGCATTTTTCAGACTGAAAGAAGAAAGATGACATCAAAACAAGTTGAAACTGTCAGAAGAAGCTTCTTCCGGCAGATGCTGACAAAAGGACTTGTTACTGCAGTTTTCATACAAAAATCATCAAAATGACCTCAAAACAAGTTGAAACTGTCAGAACAAGCTTCTTCTGGCAGAGCCTGACAAAAGGACATGCTACTGCAGATTTCAGACTGAAAGAAGAAAAATGACCTCAAAACAAGTTGAAACTGTCAGAACAAGCTTCTTCCGGCAGATGCTGACAAAAGGACATGCTACTGCATTTTTCAGACTGAAAGAAGAAAAATGACCTCAAAACAAGTTGAAACTGTCAGAACAAGCTTCTTCCGGCAGATGCTGACAAAAGGACATGCTACTGCATTTTTCAGACTGAAAGAAGAAAAATGACCTCAAAACAAGTTGAAACTGTCAGAACAAGCTTCTTCCGGCAGAGCCTGACAAAAAAAAACATGTTCCTGCAGATTTCAGACTGGAATTAGTAAATGGCCTGTAAACAAGTTGAAACTGTCAGAACAAGCTTCTTCCGGCAGAGCCTGACAAAAAAAAACATGTTCCTGCAGATTTCAGACTGGAATTAGTAAATGGCCTGTAAACAAGTTGAAACTGTCAGAACAAGCTTCTTCCGGCAGATGCTGACAAAAGGACATGCTACTGCATTTTTCAGACTGAAAGAAGAAAGATGACATCAAAACAAGTTGAAACTGTCAGAAGAAGCTTCTTCCGGCAGATGCTGACAAAAGGACTTGTTACTGCAGTTTTCATACAAAAATCATCCAAATGACCTGTAAACAAGTTGAAACTGTCAGAACAAGCTTCTTCTGGCAGAGCATGACAAAAAAACATGTTCCTGCAGATTTCAGACTGGAATTAGTGAAATGACCTGTAAACAAGTTGAAACTGGCAGAACAACCTTCTCCTCTTGCAGAAGAGCTGCCTATACCTGTAAAGTGAGACAGCTGTCTGTTCTGATCTGGTGCAATATAACTTAAGATTAATTAAATTATTTATTTATTTATTTATTTATTTATTTATTTTTAAATTTATTTATTTATTTATTTTTGAATTTATTTATTTTTAAATTTATTTATTTATTATTATTATTATTATTTTTATGACTCAAGAGTTTTCCAGACGGACAGGAGACGCTGTCTGGCCGGATGTGCTTGGCGAGAGACCTTCCGTGTGATTTTTGGAAATTATACACAGTGTTGAAACTGTCAGAAGAAGCTTCTTCCGGCAGATGCTGACAAAAGGACATGCTACTGCATTTTTCAGACTGAAAGAAGAAAAATGACCTCAAAACAAGTTGAAACTGTCAGAACAAGCTTCTTCCGGCAGAGCCTGACAAAAAAACACGCTACTGCAGATTTCAGACTGAAAGAAGAAAAATGACCTCCAAACAAGTTGAAACTGTCAGAACAAGCTTCTTCCGGCAGATGCTGACAAAAGGACATGCTACTGCATTTTTCAGACTGAAAGAAGAAAAATGACCTCAAAACAAGTTGAAACTGTCAGAACAAGCTTCTTCCGGCAGATGCTGACAAAAGGACATGCGACTGCATTTTTCAGACTGAAAGAAGAAAAATGACCTGAAAACCAGTTGAAACTGTCAGAACAAGCTTCTTCTGGCAGATGCTGACAAAGGACATGTTCCTGCAGATTTCAGACTGGAATCAACAAAATGACCTGAAAACAAGTTGAAACTGTCAGAACAAGCTTCTTCTGGCAGAGCATGACAAAAAAACATGTTCCTGCAGATTTCAGACTGGAATTAGTGAAATGACCTGTAAACAAGTTGAAACTGGCAGAACAACCTTCTCCTCTTGCAGAAGAGCTGCCTATACCTGTAAAGTGAGACAGCTGTCTGTTCTGATCTGGTGCAATATAACTTAAGATTAATTAAATTATTTATTTATTTATTTATTTATTTATTTTTAAATTTATTTATTATTTATTTTTAAATTTATTTATTTAGTTATTTTTAAATTTATTTATTTATTTATTTTTGAATTTATTTATTTTTAAATTTATTTATTTATTATTATTATTATTATTTTTATGACTCAAGAGTTTTCCAGACGGACAGGAGACGCTGTCTGGCCGGATGTGCTTGGCGAGAGACCTTCCGTGTGATTTTTGGAAATTATACACAGTGTTGAAACTGTCAGAAGAAGCTTCTTCCGGCAGATGCTTACAAAAGGACTTGTTACTGCAGTTTTCATACAAAAATCATCCAAATGACCTCAAAACAAGTTGAAACTGTCAGAACAAGCTTCTTCTGGCAGAGCCTGACAAAAGGACATGCTACTGCATTTTTCAGACTGAAAGAAGACAAATGACCTGAAAACCAGTTGAAACTGTCAGAACAAGCTTCTTCCGGCAGATGCTGACAAAAGGACTTGTTACTGCAGTTTTCATACAAAAATCATCCAAATGACCTCAAAACAAGTTGAAACTGTCAGAACAAGCTTCTTCCGGCAGAGCCTGACAAAAAAACACGCTACTGCAGATTTCAGACTGAAAGAAGAAAAATGACCTCCAAACAAGTTGAAACTGTCAGAACAAGCTTCTTCCGGCAGATGCTGACAAAAGGACATGCTACTGCATTTTTCAGACTGAAAGAAGAAAAATGACCTCAAAACAAGTTGAAACTGTCAGAACAAGCTTCTTCCGGCAGATGCTGACAAAAGGACATGCGACTGCATTTTTCAGACTGAAAGAAGAAAAATGACCTGAAAACCAGTTGAAACTGTCAGAACAAGCTTCTTCTGGCAGATGCTGACAAAGGACATGTTCCTGCAGATTTCAGACTGGAATCAACAAAATGACCTGAAAACAAGTTGAAACTGTCAGAACAAGCTTCTTCTGGCAGAGCATGACAAAAAAACATGTTCCTGCAGATTTCAGACTGGAATTAGTGAAATGACCTGTAAACAAGTTGAAACTGGCAGAACAACCTTCTCCTCTTGCAGAAGAGCTGCCTATACCTGTAAAGTGAGACAGCTGTCTGTTCTGATCTGGTGCAATATAACTTAAGATTAATTAAATTATTTATTTATTTATTTATTTATTTATTTTTAAATTTATTTATTATTTATTTTTAAATTTATTTATTTAGTTATTTTTAAATTTATTTATTTATTTATTTTTGAATTTATTTATTTTTAAATTTATTTATTTATTATTATTATTATTATTTTTATGACTCAAGAGTTTTCCAGACGGACAGGAGACGCTGTCTGGCCGGATGTGCTTGGCGAGAGACCTTCCGTGTGATTTTTGGAAATTATACACAGTGTTGAAACTGTCAGAAGAAGCTTCTTCCGGCAGATGCTTACAAAAGGACTTGTTACTGCAGTTTTCATACAAAAATCATCCAAATGACCTCAAAACAAGTTGAAACTGTCAGAACAAGCTTCTTCTGGCAGAGCCTGACAAAAGGACATGCTACTGCATTTTTCAGACTGAAAGAAGACAAATGACCTGAAAACCAGTTGAAACTGTCAGAACAAGCTTCTTCTGGCAGATGCTGACAAAGGACATGTTACTGCAGTGTTCAGACTGGAATTAGTAAATGACCTGTAAACAAGTTGAAACTGTCAGAACAAGCTTCTTCCGGCAGAGTCTTACAAAAGGACATGTTCCTGCAGATTTCAGACTGGAATCAACAAAATGACCTGAAAACAAGTTGAAACTGTCAGAACAAGCTTCTTCTGGCAGAGCATGACAAAAAAACATGTTCCTGCAGATTTCAGACTGAAAGAAGACAAATGACCTGAAAACCAGTTGAAACTGTCAGAACAAGCTTCTTCTGGCAGATGCTGACAAAGGACATGTTACTGCAGTGTTCAGACTGGAATTAGTAAATGACCTGTAAACAAGTTGAAACTGTCAGAACAAGCTTCTTCCGGCAGAGTCTTACAAAAGGACATGTTCCTGCAGATTTCAGACTGGAATCAACAAAATGACCTGAAAACAAGTTGAAACTGTCAGAACAAGCTTCTTCTGGCAGAGCATGACAAAAAAACATGTTCCTGCAGATTTCAGACTGAAAGAAGACAAATGACCTGAAAACCAGTTGAAACTGTCAGAACAAGCTTCTTCTGGCAGAGCCTGACAAAAGGACATGCTACTGCATTTTTCAGACTGAAAGAAGACAAATGACCTGAAAACCAGTTGAAACTGTCAGAACAAGCTTCTTCTGGCAGAGCATGACAAAAAAACATGTTCCTGCAGATTTCAGACTGGAATTAGTGAAATGACCTGTAAACAAGTTGAAACTGGCAGAACAACCTTCTCCTCTTGCAGAAGAGCTGCCTATACCTGTAAAGTGAGACAGCTGTCTGTTCTGATCTGGTGCAATATAACTTAAGATTAATTAAATTATTTATTTATTTATTTATTTTTAAATTTATTTATTTATTTATTTTTAAATTTATTTATTTATTTATTTTTAAATTTATTTATTTATTTATTTTTGAATTTATTTATTTTTAAATTTATTTATTTATTATTATTATTATTATTTTTATGACTCAAGAGTTTTCCAGACGGACAGGAGACGCTGTCTGGCCGGATGTGCTTGGCGAGAGACCTTCCGTGTGATTTTTGGAAATTATACACAGTTTTGAAACTGTCAGAAGAAGCTTCTTCCGGCAGATGCTGACAAAAGGACTTGTTACTGCAGTTTTCATACAAAAATCATCCAAATGACCTCAAAACAAGTTGAAACTGTCAGAACAAGCTTCTTCTGGCAGAGCCTGACAAAAGGACATGCTACTGCATTTTTCAGACTGAAAGAAGAAAAATGACCTCAAAACAAGTTGAAACTGTCAGAAGAAGCTTCTTCCGGCAGATGCTGACAAAAGGACTTGTTACTGCAGTTTTCATACAAAAATCATCCAAATGACCTCAAAACAAGTTGAAACTGTCAGAACAAGCTTCTTCTGGCAGAGCCTGACAAAAGGACATGCTACTGCAGATTTCAGACTGAAAGAAGAAAAATGACCTCAAAACAAGTTGAAACTGTCAGAACAAGCTTCTTCCGGCAGATGCTGACAAAAGGACATGCTACTGCATTTTTCAGACTGAAAGAAGAAAAATGACCTCAAAACAAGTTGAAACTGTCAGAACAAGCTTCTTCCGGCAGAGCCTGACAAAAAAAAACATGTTCCTGCAGATTTCAGACTGGAATTAGTAAATGGCCTGTAAACAAGTTGAAACTGTCAGAACAAGCTTCTTCCGGCAGATGCTGACAAAAGGACATGCTACTGCATTTTTCAGACTGAAAGAAGAAAGATGACATCAAAACAAGTTGAAACTGTCAGAAGAAGCTTCTTCCGGCAGATGCTGACAAAAGGACTTGTTACTGCAGTTTTCATACAAAAATCATCCAAATGACCTCAAAACAAGTTGAAACTGTCAGAACAAGCTTCTTCTGGCAGAGCCTGACAAAAGGACATGCTACTGCAGATTTCAGACTGAAAGAAGAAAAATGACCTCAAAACAAGTTGAAACTGTCAGAACAAGCTTCTTCCGGCAGAGCCTGACAAAAAAAAACATGTTCCTGCAGATTTCAGACTGGAATTAGTAAATGGCCTGTAAACAAGTTGAAACTGTCAGAACAAGCTTCTTCCGGCAGATGCTGACAAAAGGACATGCTACTGCATTTTTCAGACTGAAAGAAGAAAGATGACATCAAAACAAGTTGAAACTGTCAGAAGAAGCTTCTTCCGGCAGATGCTGACAAAAGGACTTGTTACTGCAGTTTTCATACAAAAATCATCCAAATGACCTCAAAACAAGTTGAAACTGTCAGAACAAGCTTCTTCTGGCAGAGCCTGACAAAAGGACATGCTACTGCAGATTTCAGACTGAAAGAAGAAAAATGACCTCAAAACAAGTTGAAACTGTCAGAACAAGCTTCTTCCGGCAGATGCTGACAAAAGGACATGCTACTGCATTTTTCAGACTGAAAGAAGAAAAATGACCTCAAAACAAGTTGAAACTGTCAGAACAAGCTTCTTCCGGCAGAGCCTGACAAAAAAAAACATGTTCCTGCAGATTTCAGACTGGAATTAGTAAATGGCCTGTAAACAAGTTGAAACTGTCAGAACAAGCTTCTTCCGGCAGATGCTGACAAAAGGACATGCTACTGCATTTTTCAGACTGAAAGAAGAAAGATGACATCAAAACAAGTTGAAACTGTCAGAAGAAGCTTCTTCTGGCAGATGCTGACAAAAGGACATGCTACTGCAGATTTCAGACTGAAAGAAGAAAAATGACCTCAAAACAAGTTGAAACTGTCAGAACAAGCTTCTTCTGGCAGAGCCTGACAAAAGGACATGCTACTGCAGATTTCAGACTGAAAGAAGAAAAATGACCTCAAAACAAGTTGAAACTGTCAGAACAAGCTTCTTCCGGCAGATGCTGACAAAAGGACATGCTACTGCATTTTTCAGACTGAAAGAAGAAAAATGACCTCAAAACAAGTTGAAACTGTCAGAACAAGCTTCTTCCGGCAGAGCCTGACAAAAAAAAACATGTTCCTGCAGATTTCAGACTGGAATTAGTAAATGGCCTGTAAACAAGTTGAAACTGTCAGAACAAGCTTCTTCCGGCAGATGCTGACAAAAGGACATGCTACTGCATTTTTCAGACTGAAAGAAGAAAAATGACCTCAAAACAAGTTGAAACTGTCAGAACAAGCTTCTTCCGGCAGAGCCTGACAAAAAAAAACATGTTCCTGCAGATTTCAGACTGGAATTAGTAAATGGCCTGTAAACAAGTTGAAACTGTCAGAACAAGCTTCTTCCGGCAGATGCTGACAAAAGGACATGCTACTGCATTTTTCAGACTGAAAGAAGAAAGATGACATCAAAACAAGTTGAAACTGTCAGAACAAGCTTCTTCCGGCAGATGCTGACAAAAGGACATGCTACTGCATTTTTCAGACTGAAAGAAGAAAAATGACCTCAAAACAAGTTGAAACTGTCAGAACAAGCTTCTTCCGGCAGAGCCTGACAAAAAAAAACATGTTCCTGCAGATTTCAGACTGGAATTAGTAAATGGCCTGTAAACAAGTTGAAACTGTCAGAAGAAGCTTCTTCCGGCAGATGCTGACAAAAGGACTTGTTACTGCAGTTTTCATACAAAAATCATCCAAATGACCTCAAAACAAGTTGAAACTGTCAGAACAAGCTTCTTCTGGCAGAGCCTGACAAAAGGACATGCTACTGCAGATTTCAGACTGAAAGAAGAAAAATGACCTCAAAAGAAGTTGAAACTGTCAGAACAAGCTTCTTCCGGCAGATGCTGACAAAAGGACATGCTACTGCATTTTTCAGACTGAAAGAAGAAAAATGACCTCAAAACAAGTTGAAACTGTCAGAACAAGCTTCTTCCGGCAGAGCCTGACAAAAACAAACATGTTCCTGCAGATTTCAGACTGGAATTAGTAAATGGCCTGTAAACAAGTTGAAACTGTCAGAACAAGTTCTTCCGGCAGATGCTGACAAAAGGACATGCTACTGCATTTTTCAGACTGAAAGAAGAAAGATGACATCAAAACAAGTTGAAACTGTCAGAAGAAGCTTCTTCCGGCAGATGCTGACAAAAGGACTTGTTACTGCAGTTTTCATACAAAAATCATCCAAATGACCTCAAAACAAGTTGAAACTGTCAGAACAAGCTTCTTCTGGCAGAGCCTGACAAAAGGACATGCTACTGCATTTTTCAGACTGAAAGAAGAAAGATGACATCAAAACAAGTTGAAACTGTCAGAACAAGCTTCTTCCGGCAGATGCTGACAAAAGGACATGCTACTGCATTTTTCAGACTGAAAGAAGAAAAATGACCTCAAAACAAGTTGAAACTGTCAGAACAAGCTTCTTCCGGCAGAGCCTGACAAAAAAAAACATGTTCCTGCAGATTTCAGACTGGAATTAGTAAATGGCCTGTAAACAAGTTGAAACTGTCAGAAGAAGCTTCTTCCGGCAGATGCTGACAAAAGGACTTGTTACTGCAGTTTTCATACAAAAATCATCCAAATGACCTCAAAACAAGTTGAAACTGTCAGAACAAGCTTCTTCTGGCAGAGCCTGACAAAAGGACATGCTACTGCAGATTTCAGACTGAAAGAAGAAAAATGACCTCAAAACAAGTTGAAACTGTCAGAACAAGCTTCTTCCGGCAGATGCTGACAAAAGGACATGCTACTGCATTTTTCAGACTGAAAGAAGAAAAATGACCTCAAAACAAGTTGAAACTGTCAGAACAAGCTTCTTCCGGCAGAGCCTGACAAAAACAAACATGTTCCTGCAGATTTCAGACTGGAATTAGTAAATGGCCTGTAAACAAGTTGAAACTGTCAGAACAAGTTCTTCCGGCAGATGCTGACAAAAGGACATGCTACTGCATTTTTCAGACTGAAAGAAGAAAGATGACATCAAAACAAGTTGAAACTGTCAGAAGAAGCTTCTTCCGGCAGATGCTGACAAAAGGACTTGTTACTGCAGTTTTCATACAAAAATCATCCAAATGACCTCAAAACAAGTTGAAACTGTCAGAACAAGCTTCTTCTGGCAGAGCCTGACAAAAGGACATGCTACTGCATTTTTCAGACTGAAAGAAGAAAGATGACATCAAAACAAGTTGAAACTGTCAGAACAAGCTTCTTCCGGCAGATGCTGACAAAAGGACATGCTACTGCATTTTTCAGACTGAAAGAAGAAAAATGACCTCAAAACAAGTTGAAACTGTCAGAACAAGCTTCTTCCGGCAGAGCCTGACAAAAAAAAACATGTTCCTGCAGATTTCAGACTGGAATTAGTAAATGGCCTGTAAACAAGTTGAAACTGTCAGAACAAGCTTCTTCCGGCAGATGCTGACAAAAGGACATGCTACTGCATTTTTCAGACTGAAAGAAGAAAGATGACATCAAAACAAGTTGAAACTGTCAGAACAAGCTTCTTCCGGCAGATGCTGACAAAAGGACATGCTACTGCATTTTTCAGACTGAAAGAAGAAAAATGACCTCAAAACAAGTTGAAACTGTCAGAACAAGCTTCTTCCGGCAGAGCCTGACAAAAAAAAACATGTTCCTGCAGATTTCAGACTGGAATTAGTAAATGGCCTGTAAACAAGTTGAAACTGTCAGAAGAAGCTTCTTCCGGCAGATGCTGACAAAAGGACTTGTTACTGCAGTTTTCATACAAAAATCATCCAAATGACCTCAAAACAAGTTGAAACTGTCAGAACAAGCTTCTTCTGGCAGAGCCTGACAAAAGGACATGCTACTGCAGATTTCAGACTGAAAGAAGAAAAATGACCTCAAAACAAGTTGAAACTGTCAGAACAAGCTTCTTCCGGCAGATGCTGACAAAAGGACATGCTACTGCATTTTTCAGACTGAAAGAAGAAAAATGACCTCAAAACAAGTTGAAACTGTCAGAACAAGCTTCTTCCGGCAGATGCTGACAAAAGGACATGCTACTGCATTTTTCAGACTGAAAGAAGAAAAATGACCTCAAAACAAGTTGAAACTGTCAGAACAAGCTTCTTCCGGCAGAGCCTGACAAAAAAAAACATGTTCCTGCAGATTTCAGACTGGAATTAGTAAATGGCCTGTAAACAAGTTGAAACTGTCAGAACAAGCTTCTTCCGGCAGATGCTGACAAAAGGACATGCTACTGCATTTTTCAGACTGAAAGAAGAAAGATGACATCAAAACAAGTTGAAACTGTCAGAAGAAGCTTCTTCCGGCAGATGCTGACAAAAGGACTTGTTACTGCAGTTTTCATACAAAAATCATCCAAATGACCTCAAAACAAGTTGAAACTGTCAGAACAAGCTTCTTCTGGCAGAGCCTGACAAAAGGACATGCTACTGCAGATTTCAGACTGAAAGAAGAAAGATGACATCAAAACAAGTTGAAACTGTCAGAACAAGCTTCTTCTGGCAGAGTCTTACAAAAGGACATGTTTGCAGTTTTCAGACAAATCAGTAAAATGACATGAAAACAATTTGAAACTGTCAGAAAAAGCTTCTTCTGGCAGAGCCTGACAAAAAAACATGTTACTGCAGATTTCAGACTGAAAGAAGAAAAATGACCTCAGAACACGTTGAAACTGTCAGAACAAGCTTCTTCTGGCAGAGCCTTACAAAAGGACTTGTTACTGCAGTTTTCATACAGAAATCATCCAAATGACCTCAGAACACGTTGAAACTGTCAGAACAAGCTTCTTCCGGCAGATGCTGACAAAAGGACATGCTACTGCATTTTTCAGACTGAAAGAAGAAAAATGACCTCAAAACAAGTTGAAACTGTCAGAACAAGCTTCTTCCGGCAGAGCCTGACAAAAAAAAACATGTTCCTGCAGATTTCAGACTGGAATTAGTAAATGGCCTGTAAACAAGTTGAAACTGTCAGAACAAGCTTCTTCCGGCAGATGCTGACAAAAGGACATGCTACTGCATTTTTCAGACTGAAAGAAGAAAGATGACATCAAAACAAGTTGAAACTGTCAGAACAAGCTTCTTCCGGCAGATGCTGACAAAAGGACATGCTACTGCATTTTTCAGACTGAAAGAAGAAAAATGACCTCAAAACAAGTTGAAACTGTCAGAACAAGCTTCTTCCGGCAGAGCCTGACAAAAAAAAACATGTTCCTGCAGATTTCAGACTGGAATTAGTAAATGGCCTGTAAACAAGTTGAAACTGTCAGAAGAAGCTTCTTCCGGCAGATGCTGACAAAAGGACTTGTTACTGCAGTTTACATACAAAAATCATCCAAATGACCTCAAAACAAGTTGAAACTGTCAGAACAAGCTTCTTCTGGCAGAGCCTGACAAAAGGACATGCTACTGCAGATTTCAGACTGAAAGAAGAAAAATGACCTCAAAACAAGTTGAAACTGTCAGAACAAGCTTCTTCCGGCAGATGCTGACAAAAGGACATGCTACTGCATTTTTCAGACTGAAAGAAGAAAAATGACCTCAAAACAAGTTGAAACTGTCAGAACAAGCTTCTTCCGGCAGAGCCTGACAAAAACAAACATGTTCCTGCAGATTTCAGACTGGAATTAGTAAATGGCCTGTAAACAAGTTGAAACTGTCAGAACAAGTTCTTCCGGCAGATGCTGACAAAAGGACATGCTACTGCATTTTTCAGACTGAAAGAAGAAAGATGACATCAAAACAAGTTGAAACTGTCAGAAGAAGCTTCTTCCGGCAGATGCTGACAAAAGGACTTGTTACTGCAGTTTTCATACAAAAATCATCCAAATGACCTCAAAACAAGTTGAAACTGTCAGAACAAGCTTCTTCTGGCAGAGCCTGACAAAAGGACATGCTACTGCATTTTTCAGACTGAAAGAAGAAAGATGACATCAAAACAAGTTGAAACTGTCAGAACAAGCTTCTTCCGGCAGATGCTGACAAAAGGACATGCTACTGCATTTTTCAGACTGAAAGAAGAAAAATGACCTCAAAACAAGTTGAAACTGTCAGAACAAGCTTCTTCCGGCAGAGCCTGACAAAAAAAAACATGTTCCTGCAGATTTCAGACTGGAATTAGTAAATGGCCTGTAAACAAGTTGAAACTGTCAGAAGAAGCTTCTTCCGGCAGATGCTGACAAAAGGACTTGTTACTGCAGTTTTCATACAAAAATCATCCAAATGACCTCAAAACAAGTTGAAACTGTCAGAACAAGCTTCTTCTGGCAGAGCCTGACAAAAGGACATGCTACTGCATTTTTCAGACTGAAAGAAGAAAGATGACATCAAAACAAGTTGAAACTGTCAGAACAAGCTTCTTCCGGCAGATGCTGACAAAAGGACATGCTACTGCATTTTTCAGACTGAAAGAAGAAAAATGACCTCAAAACAAGTTGAAACTGTCAGAACAAGCTTCTTCCGGCAGAGCCTGACAAAAAAAAACATGTTCCTGCAGATTTCAGACTGGAATTAGTAAATGGCCTGTAAACAAGTTGAAACTGTCAGAAGAAGCTTCTTCCGGCAGATGCTGACAAAAGGACTTGTTACTGCAGTTTTCATACAAAAATCATCCAAATGACCTCAAAACAAGTTGAAACTGTCAGAACAAGCTTCTTCTGGCAGAGCCTGACAAAAGGACATGCTACTGCAGATTTCAGACTGAAAGAAGAAAAATGACCTCAAAACAAGTTGAAACTGTCAGAACAAGCTTCTTCCGGCAGATGCTGACAAAAGGACATGCTACTGCATTTTTCAGACTGAAAGAAGAAAAATGACCTCAAAACAAGTTGAAACTGTCAGAACAAGCTTCTTCCGGCAGAGCCTGACAAAAACAAATATGTTCCTGCAGATTTCAGACTGGAATTAGTAAATGGCCTGTAAACAAGTTGAAACTGTCAGAACAAGCTTCTTCCGGCAGATGCTGACAAAAGGACATGCTACTGCATTTTTCAGACTGAAAGAAGAAAGATGACATCAAAACAAGTTGAAACTGTCAGAAGAAGCTTCTTCCGGCAGATGCTGACAAAAGGACTTGTTACTGCAGTTTTCATACAAAAATCATCCAAATGACCTCAAAACAAGTTGAAACTGTCAGAACAAGCTTCTTCTGGCAGAGCCTGACAAAAGGACATGCTACTGCAGATTTCAGACTGAAAGAAGAAAAATGACCTCAAAACAAGTTGAAACTGTCAGAACAAGCTTCTTCCGGCAGATGCTGACAAAAGGACATGCTACTGCATTTTTCAGACTGAAAGAAGAAAAATGACCTCAAAACAAGTTGAAACTGTCAGAACAAGCTTCTTCCGGCAGAGCCTGACAAAAAAAAACATGTTCCTGCAGATTTCAGACTGGAATTAGTAAATGGCCTGTAAACAAGTTGAAACTGTCAGAACAAGCTTCTTCCGGCAGATGCTGACAAAAGGACATGCTACTGCATTTTTCAGACTGAAAGAAGAAAGATGACATCAAAACAAGTTGAAACTGTCAGAACAAGCTTCTTCCGGCAGATGCTGACAAAAGGACATGCTACTGCATTTTTCAGACTGAAAGAAGAAAAATGACCTCAAAACAAGTTGAAACTGTCAGAACAAGCTTCTTCCGGCAGAGCCTGACAAAAAAAAACATGTTCCTGCAGATTTCAGACTGGAATTAGTAAATGGCCTGTAAACAAGTTGAAACTGTCAGAAGAAGCTTCTTCCGGCAGATGCTGACAAAAGGACTTGTTACTGCAGTTTTCATACAAAAATCATCCAAATGACCTCAAAACAAGTTGAAACTGTCAGAACAAGCTTCTTCTGGCAGAGCCTGACAAAAGGACATGCTACTGCAGATTTCAGACTGAAAGAAGAAAAATGACCTCAAAACAAGTTGAAACTGTCAGAACAAGCTTCTTCCGGCAGATGCTGACAAAAGGACATGCTACTGCATTTTTCAGACTGAAAGAAGAAAAATGACCTCAAAACAAGTTGAAACTGTCAGAACAAGCTTCTTCCGGCAGATGCTGACAAAAGGACATGCTACTGCATTTTTCAGACTGAAAGAAGAAAAATGACCTCAAAACAAGTTGAAACTGTCAGAACAAGCTTCTTCCGGCAGAGCCTGACAAAAAAAAACATGTTCCTGCAGATTTCAGACTGGAATTAGTAAATGGCCTGTAAACAAGTTGAAACTGTCAGAACAAGCTTCTTCCGGCAGATGCTGACAAAAGGACATGCTACTGCATTTTTCAGACTGAAAGAAGAAAGATGACATCAAAACAAGTTGAAACTGTCAGAAGAAGCTTCTTCCGGCAGATGCTGACAAAAGGACTTGTTACTGCAGTTTTCATACAAAAATCATCCAAATGACCTCAAAACAAGTTGAAACTGTCAGAACAAGCTTCTTCTGGCAGAGCCTGACAAAAGGACATGCTACTGCAGATTTCAGACTGAAAGAAGAAAGATGACATCAAAACAAGTTGAAACTGTCAGAACAAGCTTCTTCTGGCAGAGTCTTACAAAAGGACATGTTTGCAGTTTTCAGACAAATCAGTAAAATGACATGAAAACAATTTGAAACTGTCAGAAAAAGCTTCTTCTGGCAGAGCCTGACAAAAAAACATGTTACTGCAGATTTCAGACTGAAAGAAGAAAAATGACCTCAGAACACGTTGAAACTGTCAGAACAAGCTTCTTCTGGCAGAGCCTTACAAAAGGACTTGTTACTGCAGTTTTCATACAGAAATCATCCAAATGACCTCAGAACACGTTGAAACTGTCAGAACAAGCTTCTTCCGGCAGATGCTGACAAAAGGACATGCTACTGCATTTTTCAGACTGAAAGAAGAAAAATGACCTCAAAACAAGTTGAAACTGTCAGAACAAGCTTCTTCCGGCAGAGCCTGACAAAAAAAAACATGTTCCTGCAGATTTCAGACTGGAATTAGTAAATGGCCTGTAAACAAGTTGAAACTGTCAGAACAAGCTTCTTCCGGCAGATGCTGACAAAAGGACATGCTACTGCATTTTTCAGACTGAAAGAAGAAAGATGACATCAAAACAAGTTGAAACTGTCAGAACAAGCTTCTTCCGGCAGATGCTGACAAAAGGACATGCTACTGCATTTTTCAGACTGAAAGAAGAAAAATGACCTCAAAACAAGTTGAAACTGTCAGAACAAGCTTCTTCCGGCAGAGCCTGACAAAAAAAAACATGTTCCTGCAGATTTCAGACTGGAATTAGTAAATGGCCTGTAAACAAGTTGAAACTGTCAGAAGAAGCTTCTTCCGGCAGATGCTGACAAAAGGACTTGTTACTGCAGTTTACATACAAAAATCATCCAAATGACCTCAAAACAAGTTGAAACTGTCAGAACAAGCTTCTTCTGGCAGAGCCTGACAAAAGGACATGCTACTGCAGATTTCAGACTGAAAGAAGAAAAATGACCTCAAAACAAGTTGAAACTGTCAGAACAAGCTTCTTCCGGCAGATGCTGACAAAAGGACATGCTACTGCATTTTTCAGACTGAAAGAAGAAAAATGACCTCAAAACAAGTTGAAACTGTCAGAACAAGCTTCTTCCGGCAGAGCCTGACAAAAACAAACATGTTCCTGCAGATTTCAGACTGGAATTAGTAAATGGCCTGTAAACAAGTTGAAACTGTCAGAACAAGTTCTTCCGGCAGATGCTGACAAAAGGACATGCTACTGCATTTTTCAGACTGAAAGAAGAAAGATGACATCAAAACAAGTTGAAACTGTCAGAAGAAGCTTCTTCCGGCAGATGCTGACAAAAGGACTTGTTACTGCAGTTTTCATACAAAAATCATCCAAATGACCTCAAAACAAGTTGAAACTGTCAGAACAAGCTTCTTCTGGCAGAGCCTGACAAAAGGACATGCTACTGCATTTTTCAGACTGAAAGAAGAAAGATGACATCAAAACAAGTTGAAACTGTCAGAACAAGCTTCTTCCGGCAGATGCTGACAAAAGGACATGCTACTGCATTTTTCAGACTGAAAGAAGAAAAATGACCTCAAAACAAGTTGAAACTGTCAGAACAAGCTTCTTCCGGCAGAGCCTGACAAAAAAAAACATGTTCCTGCAGATTTCAGACTGGAATTAGTAAATGGCCTGTAAACAAGTTGAAACTGTCAGAAGAAGCTTCTTCCGGCAGATGCTGACAAAAGGACTTGTTACTGCAGTTTTCATACAAAAATCATCCAAATGACCTCAAAACAAGTTGAAACTGTCAGAACAAGCTTCTTCTGGCAGAGCCTGACAAAAGGACATGCTACTGCATTTTTCAGACTGAAAGAAGAAAGATGACATCAAAACAAGTTGAAACTGTCAGAACAAGCTTCTTCCGGCAGATGCTGACAAAAGGACATGCTACTGCATTTTTCAGACTGAAAGAAGAAAAATGACCTCAAAACAAGTTGAAACTGTCAGAACAAGCTTCTTCCGGCAGAGCCTGACAAAAAAAAACATGTTCCTGCAGATTTCAGACTGGAATTAGTAAATGGCCTGTAAACAAGTTGAAACTGTCAGAAGAAGCTTCTTCCGGCAGATGCTGACAAAAGGACTTGTTACTGCAGTTTTCATACAAAAATCATCCAAATGACCTCAAAACAAGTTGAAACTGTCAGAACAAGCTTCTTCTGGCAGAGCCTGACAAAAGGACATGCTACTGCAGATTTCAGACTGAAAGAAGAAAAATGACCTCAAAACAAGTTGAAACTGTCAGAACAAGCTTCTTCCGGCAGATGCTGACAAAAGGACATGCTACTGCATTTTTCAGACTGAAAGAAGAAAAATGACCTCAAAACAAGTTGAAACTGTCAGAACAAGCTTCTTCCGGCAGAGCCTGACAAAAACAAATATGTTCCTGCAGATTTCAGACTGGAATTAGTAAATGGCCTGTAAACAAGTTGAAACTGTCAGAACAAGCTTCTTCCGGCAGATGCTGACAAAAGGACATGCTACTGCATTTTTCAGACTGAAAGAAGAAAGATGACATCAAAACAAGTTGAAACTGTCAGAAGAAGCTTCTTCCGGCAGATGCTGACAAAAGGACTTGTTACTGCAGTTTTCATACAAAAATCATCCAAATGACCTCAAAACAAGTTGAAACTGTCAGAACAAGCTTCTTCTGGCAGAGCCTGACAAAAGGACATGCTACTGCAGATTTCAGACTGAAAGAAGAAAAATGACCTCAAAACAAGTTGAAACTGTCAGAACAAGCTTCTTCCGGCAGATGCTGACAAAAGGACATGCTACTGCATTTTTCAGACTGAAAGAAGAAAAATGACCTCAAAACAAGTTGAAACTGTCAGAACAAGCTTCTTCCGGCAGAGCCTGACAAAAAAAAACATGTTCCTGCAGATTTCAGACTGGAATTAGTAAATGGCCTGTAAACAAGTTGAAACTGTCAGAACAAGCTTCTTCCGGCAGATGCTGACAAAAGGACATGCTACTGCATTTTTCAGACTGAAAGAAGAAAGATGACATCAAAACAAGTTGAAACTGTCAGAACAAGCTTCTTCCGGCAGATGCTGACAAAAGGACATGCTACTGCATTTTTCAGACTGAAAGAAGAAAAATGACCTCAAAACAAGTTGAAACTGTCAGAACAAGCTTCTTCCGGCAGAGCCTGACAAAAAAAAACATGTTCCTGCAGATTTCAGACTGGAATTAGTAAATGGCCTGTAAACAAGTTGAAACTGTCAGAAGAAGCTTCTTCCGGCAGATGCTGACAAAAGGACTTGTTACTGCAGTTTTCATACAAAAATCATCCAAATGACCTCAAAACAAGTTGAAACTGTCAGAACAAGCTTCTTCTGGCAGAGCCTGACAAAAGGACATGCTACTGCAGATTTCAGACTGAAAGAAGAAAAATGACCTCAAAACAAGTTGAAACTGTCAGAACAAGCTTCTTCCGGCAGATGCTGACAAAAGGACATGCTACTGCATTTTTCAGACTGAAAGAAGAAAAATGACCTCAAAACAAGTTGAAACTGTCAGAACAAGCTTCTTCCGGCAGATGCTGACAAAAGGACATGCTACTGCATTTTTCAGACTGAAAGAAGAAAAATGACCTCAAAACAAGTTGAAACTGTCAGAACAAGCTTCTTCCGGCAGAGCCTGACAAAAAAAAACATGTTCCTGCAGATTTCAGACTGGAATTAGTAAATGGCCTGTAAACAAGTTGAAACTGTCAGAAGAAGCTTCTTCCGGCAGATGCTGACAAAAGGACTTGTTACTGCAGTTTTCATACAAAAATCATCCAAATGACCTCAAAACAAGTTGAAACTGTCAGAACAAGCTTCTTCTGGCAGAGCCTGACAAAAGGACATGCTACTGCAGATTTCAGACTGAAAGAAGAAAAATGACCTCAAAACAAGTTGAAACTGTCAGAACAAGCTTCTTCCGGCAGATGCTGACAAAAGGACATGCTACTGCATTTTTCAGACTGAAAGAAGAAAAATGACCTCAAAACAAGTTGAAACTGTCAGAACAAGCTTCTTCCGGCAGATGCTGACAAAAGGACATGCTACTGCATTTTTCAGACTGAAAGAAGAAAAATGACCTCAAAACAAGTTGAAACTGTCAGAACAAGCTTCTTCCGGCAGAGCCTGACAAAAAAAAACATGTTCCTGCAGATTTCAGACTGGAATTAGTAAATGGCCTGTAAACAAGTTGAAACTGTCAGAACAAGCTTCTTCCGGCAGATGCTGACAAAAGGACATGCTACTGCATTTTTCAGACTGAAAGAAGAAAGATGACATCAAAACAAGTTGAAACTGTCAGAAGAAGCTTCTTCCGGCAGATGCTGACAAAAGGACTTGTTACTGCAGTTTTCATACAAAAATCATCCAAATGACCTCAAAACAAGTTGGAACTGTCAGAACAAGCTTCTTCTGGCAGAGCCTGACAAAAGGACATGCTACTGCAGATTTCAGACTGAAAGAAGAAAGATGACATCAAAACAAGTTGAAACTGTCAGAACAAGCTTCTTCTGGCAGAGTCTTACAAAAGGACATGTTTGCAGTTTTCAGACAAATCAGTAAAATGACATGAAAACAATTTGAAACTGTCAGAAAAAGCTTCTTCTGGCAGAGCCTGACAAAAAAACATGTTACTGCAGATTTCAGACTGAAAGAAGAAAAATGACCTCAGAACACGTTGAAACTGTCAGAACAAGCTTCTTCTGGCAGAGCCTTACAAAAGGACTTGTTACTGCAGTTTTCATACAGAAATCATCCAAATGACCTCAGAACACGTTGAAACTGTCAGAACAAGCTTCTTCCGGCAGATGCTGACAAAAGGACATGCTACTGCATTTTTCAGACTGAAAGAAGAAAAATGACCTCAAAACAAGTTGAAACTGTCAGAACAAGCTTCTTCCGGCAGAGCCTGACAAAAACAAACATGTTCCTGCAGATTTCAGACTGGAATTAGTAAATGGCCTGTAAACAAGTTGAAACTGTCAGAACAAGCTTCTTCCGGCAGATGCTGACAAAAGGACATGCTACTGCATTTTTCAGACTGAAAGAAGAAAGATGACATCAAAACAAGTTGAAACTGTCAGAAGAAGCTTCTTCCGGCAGATGCTGACAAAAGGACTTGTTACTGCAGTTTTCATACAAAAATCATCCAAATGACCTCAAAACAAGTTGAAACTGTCAGAACAAGCTTCTTCTGGCAGAGCCTGACAAAAGGACATGCTACTGCAGATTTCAGACTGAAAGAAGAAAAATGACCTCAAAACAAGTTGAAACTGTCAGAACAAGCTTCTTCCGGCAGATGCTGACAAAAGGACATGCTACTGCATTTTTCAGACTGAAAGAAGAAAAATGACCTCAAAACAAGTTGAAACTGTCAGAACAAGCTTCTTCCGGCAGATGCTGACAAAAGGACATGCTACTGCATTTTTCAGACTGAAAGAAGAAAAATGACCTCAAAACAAGTTGAAACTGTCAGAACAAGCTTCTTCCGGCAGAGCCTGACAAAAAAAAACATGTTCCTGCAGATTTCAGACTGGAATTAGTAAATGGCCTGTAAACAAGTTGAAACTGTCAGAACAAGCTTCTTCCGGCAGATGCTGACAAAAGGACATGCTACTGCATTTTTCAGACTGAAAGAAGAAAGATGACATCAAAACAAGTTGAAACTGTCAGAAGAAGCTTCTTCCGGCAGATGCTGACAAAAGGACTTGTTACTGCAGTTTTCATACAAAAATCATCCAAATGACCTCAAAACAAGTTGGAACTGTCAGAACAAGCTTCTTCTGGCAGAGCCTGACAAAAGGACATGCTACTGCAGATTTCAGACTGAAAGAAGAAAGATGACATCAAAACAAGTTGAAACTGTCAGAACAAGCTTCTTCTGGCAGAGTCTTACAAAAGGACATGTTTGCAGTTTTCAGACAAATCAGTAAAATGACATGAAAACAATTTGAAACTGTCAGAAAAAGCTTCTTCTGGCAGAGCCTGACAAAAAAACATGTTACTGCAGATTTCAGACTGAAAGAAGAAAAATGACCTCAGAACACGTTGAAACTGTCAGAACAAGCTTCTTCTGGCAGAGCCTTACAAAAGGACTTGTTACTGCAGTTTTCATACAGAAATCATCCAAATGACCTCAGAACACGTTGAAACTGTCAGAACAAGCTTCTTCCGGCAGATGCTGACAAAAGGACATGCTACTGCATTTTTCAGACTGAAAGAAGAAAAATGACATCAAAACAAGTTGAAACTGTCAGAACAAGCTTCTTCCGGCAGATGCTGACAAAAGGACATGCTACTGCATTTTTCAGACTGAAAGAAGAAAAATGACCTCAAAACAAGTTGAAACTGTCAGAACAAGCTTCTTCCGGCAGAGCCTGACAAAAAAAAACATGTTCCTGCAGATTTCAGACTGGAATTAGTAAATGGCCTGTAAACAAGTTGAAACTGTCAGAAGAAGCTTCTTCCGGCAGATGCTGACAAAAGGACTTGTTACTGCAGTTTTCATACAAAAATCATCCAAATGACCTCAAAACAAGTTGAAACTGTCAGAACAAGCTTCTTCTGGCAGAGCCTGACAAAAGGACATGCTACTGCAGATTTCAGACTGAAAGAAGAAAAATGACCTCAAAACAAGTTGAAACTGTCAGAACAAGCTTCTTCCGGCAGATGCTGACAAAAGGACATGCTACTGCATTTTTCAGACTGAAAGAAGAAAAATGACCTCAAAACAAGTTGAAACTGTCAGAACAAGCTTCTTCCGGCAGAGCCTGACAAAAACAAACATGTTCCTGCAGATTTCAGACTGGAATTAGTAAATGGCCTGTAAACAAGTTGAAACTGTCAGAACAAGCTTCTTCCGGCAGATGCTGACAAAAGGACATGCTACTGCATTTTTCAGACTGAAAGAAGAAAGATGACATCAAAACAAGTTGAAACTGTCAGAAGAAGCTTCTTCCGGCAGATGCTGACAAAAGGACTTGTTACTGCAGTTTTCATACAAAAATCATCCAAATGACCTCAAAACAAGTTGAAACTGTCAGAACAAGCTTCTTCTGGCAGAGCCTGACAAAAGGACATGCTACTGCAGATTTCAGACTGAAAGAAGAAAAATGACCTCAAAACAAGTTGAAACTGTCAGAACAAGCTTCTTCCGGCAGATGCTGACAAAAGGACATGCTACTGCATTTTTCAGACTGAAAGAAGAAAAATGACCTCAAAACAAGTTGAAACTGTCAGAACAAGCTTCTTCCGGCAGAGCCTGACAAAAAAAAACATATTCCTGCAGATTTCAGACTGGAATTAGTAAATGGCCTGTAAACAAGTTGAAACTGTCAGAACAAGCTTCTTCCGGCAGATGCTGACAAAAGGACATGCTACTGCATTTTTCAGACTGAAAGAAGAAAGATGACATCAAAACAAGTTGAAACTGTCAGAACAAGCTTCTTCCGGCAGATGCTGACAAAAGGACATGCTACTGCATTTTTCAGACTGAAAGAAGAAAGATGACATCAAAACAAGTTGAAACTGTCAGAAGAAGCTTCTTCCGGCAGATGCTGACAAAAGGACTTGTTACTGCAGTTTTCATACAAAAATCATCCAAATGACCTCAAAACAAGTTGAAACTGTCAGAACAAGCTTCTTCTGGCAGAGCCTGACAAAAGGACATGCTACTGCAGATTTCAGACTGAAAGAAGAAAAATGACCTCAAAACAAGTTGAAACTGTCAGAACAAGCTTCTTCCGGCAGATGCTGACAAAAGGACATGCTACTGCATTTTTCAGACTGAAAGAAGAAAAATGACCTCAAAACAAGTTGAAACTGTCAGAACAAGCTTCTTCCGGCAGATGCTGACAAAAGGACATGCTACTGCATTTTTCAGACTGAAAGAAGAAAAATGACCTCAAAACAAGTTGAAACTGTCAGAACAAGCTTCTTCCGGCAGAGCCTGACAAAAAAAAACATGTTCCTGCAGATTTCAGACTGGAATTAGTAAATGGCCTGTAAACAAGTTGAAACTGTCAGAACAAGCTTCTTCCGGCAGATGCTGACAAAAGGACATGCTACTGCATTTTTCAGACTGAAAGAAGAAAGATGACATCAAAACAAGTTGAAACTGTCAGAAGAAGCTTCTTCCGGCAGATGCTGACAAAAGGACTTGTTACTGCAGTTTTCATACAAAAATCATCCAAATGACCTCAAAACAAGTTGGAACTGTCAGAACAAGCTTCTTCTGGCAGAGCCTGACAAAAGGACATGCTACTGCAGATTTCAGACTGAAAGAAGAAAGATGACATCAAAACAAGTTGAAACTGTCAGAACAAGCTTCTTCTGGCAGAGTCTTACAAAAGGACATGTTTGCAGTTTTCAGACAAATCAGTAAAATGACATGAAAACAATTTGAAACTGTCAGAAAAAGCTTCTTCTGGCAGAGCCTGACAAAAAAACATGTTACTGCAGATTTCAGACTGAAAGAAGAAAAATGACCTCAGAACACGTTGAAACTGTCAGAACAAGCTTCTTCTGGCAGAGCCTTACAAAAGGACTTGTTACTGCAGTTTTCATACAGAAATCATCCAAATGACCTCAGAACACGTTGAAACTGTCAGAACAAGCTTCTTCCGGCAGATGCTGACAAAAGGACATGCTACTGCATTTTTCAGACTGAAAGAAGAAAAATGACCTCAAAACAAGTTGAAACTGTCAGAACAAGCTTCTTCCGGCAGAGCCTGACAAAAACAAACATGTTCCTGCAGATTTCAGACTGGAATTAGTAAATGGCCTGTAAACAAGTTGAAACTGTCAGAACAAGCTTCTTCCGGCAGATGCTGACAAAAGGACATGCTACTGCATTTTTCAGACTGAAAGAAGAAAGATGACATCAAAACAAGTTGAAACTGTCAGAAGAAGCTTCTTCCGGCAGATGCTGACAAAAGGACTTGTTACTGCAGTTTTCATACAAAAATCATCCAAATGACCTCAAAACAAGTTGAAACTGTCAGAACAAGCTTCTTCTGGCAGAGCCTGACAAAAGGACATGCTACTGCATTTTTCAGACTGAAAGAAGAAAGATGACATCAAAACAAGTTGAAACTGTCAGAACAAGCTTCTTCCGGCAGATGCTGACAAAAGGACATGCTACTGCATTTTTCAGACTGAAAGAAGAAAAATGACCTCAAAACAAGTTGAAACTGTCAGAACAAGCTTCTTCCGGCAGAGCCTGACAAAAAAAAACATGTTCCTGCAGATTTCAGACTGGAATTAGTAAATGGCCTGTAAACAAGTTGAAACTGTCAGAAGAAGCTTCTTCCGGCAGATGCTGACAAAAGGACTTGTTACTGCAGTTTTCATACAAAAATCATCCAAATGACCTCAAAACAAGTTGAAACTGTCAGAACAAGCTTCTTCTGGCAGAGCCTGACAAAAGGACATGCTACTGCAGATTTCAGACTGAAAGAAGAAAAATGACCTCAAAACAAGTTGAAACTGTCAGAACAAGCTTCTTCCGGCAGATGCTGACAAAAGGACATGCTACTGCATTTTTCAGACTGAAAGAAGAAAAATGACCTCAAAACAAGTTGAAACTGTCAGAACAAGCTTCTTCCGGCAGAGCCTGACAAAAACAAACATGTTCCTGCAGATTTCAGACTGGAATTAGTAAATGGCCTGTAAACAAGTTGAAACTGTCAGAACAAGCTTCTTCCGGCAGATGCTGACAAAAGGACATGCTACTGCATTTTTCAGACTGAAAGAAGAAAGATGACATCAAAACAAGTTGAAACTGTCAGAAGAAGCTTCTTCCGGCAGATGCTGACAAAAGGACTTGTTACTGCAGTTTTCATACAAAAATCATCCAAATGACCTCAAAACAAGTTGAAACTGTCAGAACAAGCTTCTTCTGGCAGAGCCTGACAAAAGGACATGCTACTGCAGATTTCAGACTGAAAGAAGAAAAATGACCTCAAAACAAGTTGAAACTGTCAGAACAAGCTTCTTCCGGCAGATGCTGACAAAAGGACATGCTACTGCATTTTTCAGACTGAAAGAAGAAAAATGACCTCAAAACAAGTTGAAACTGTCAGAACAAGCTTCTTCCGGCAGAGCCTGACAAAAAAAAACATATTCCTGCAGATTTCAGACTGGAATTAGTAAATGGCCTGTAAACAAGTTGAAACTGTCAGAACAAGCTTCTTCCGGCAGATGCTGACAAAAGGACATGCTACTGCATTTTTCAGACTGAAAGAAGAAAGATGACATCAAAACAAGTTGAAACTGTCAGAACAAGCTTCTTCCGGCAGATGCTGACAAAAGGACATGCTACTGCATTTTTCAGACTGAAAGAAGAAAAATGACCTCAAAACAAGTTGAAACTGTCAGAACAAGCTTCTTCCGGCAGAGCCTGACAAAAAAAAACATGTTCCTGCAGATTTCAGACTGGAATTAGTAAATGGCCTGTAAACAAGTTGAAACTGTCAGAAGAAGCTTCTTCCGGCAGATGCTGACAAAAGGACTTGTTACTGCAGTTTTCATACAAAAATCATCCAAATGACCTCAAAACAAGTTGAAACTGTCAGAACAAGCTTCTTCTGGCAGAGCCTGACAAAAGGACATGCTACTGCAGATTTCAGACTGAAAGAAGAAAAATGACCTCAAAACAAGTTGAAACTGTCAGAACAAGCTTCTTCCGGCAGATGCTGACAAAAGGACATGCTACTGCATTTTTCAGACTGAAAGAAGAAAAATGACCTCAAAACAAGTTGAAACTGTCAGAACAAGCTTCTTCCGGCAGATGCTGACAAAAGGACATGCTACTGCATTTTTCAGACTGAAAGAAGAAAAATGACCTCAAAACAAGTTGAAACTGTCAGAACAAGCTTCTTCCGGCAGAGCCTGACAAAAAAAAACATGTTCCTGCAGATTTCAGACTGGAATTAGTAAATGGCCTGTAAACAAGTTGAAACTGTCAGAACAAGCTTCTTCCGGCAGATGCTGACAAAAGGACATGCTACTGCATTTTTCAGACTGAAAGAAGAAAGATGACATCAAAACAAGTTGAAACTGTCAGAAGAAGCTTCTTCCGGCAGATGCTGACAAAAGGACTTGTTACTGCAGTTTTCATACAAAAATCATCCAAATGACCTCAAAACAAGTTGAAACTGTCAGAACAAGCTTCTTCTGGCAGAGCCTGACAAAAGGACATGCTACTGCAGATTTCAGACTGAAAGAAGAAAGATGACATCAAAACAAGTTGAAACTGTCAGAACAAGCTTCTTCTGGCAGAGTCTTACAAAAGGACATGTTACTGCAGTTTTCAGACAAATCAGTAAAATGACATGAAAACAATTTGAAACTGTCAGAAAAAGCTTCTTCTGGCAGAGCCTGACAAAAAAACATGTTACTGCAGATTTCAGACTGAAAGAAGAAAAATGACCTCAGAACACGTTGAAACTGTCAGAACAAGCTTCTTCTGGCAGAGCCTTACAAAAGGACTTGTTACTGCAGTTTTCATACAGAAATCATCCAAATGACCTCAGAACACGTTGAAACTGTCAGAACAAGCTTCTTCCGGCAGATGCTGACAAAAGGACATGCTACTGCATTTTTCAGACTGAAAGAAGAAAAATGACCTCAAAACAAGTTGAAACTGTCAGAACAAGCTTCTTCCGGCAGAGCCTGACAAAAACAAACATGTTCCTGCAGATTTCAGACTGGAATTAGTAAATGGCCTGTAAACAAGTTGAAACTGTCAGAACAAGCTTCTTCCGGCAGATGCTGACAAAAGGACATGCTACTGCATTTTTCAGACTGAAAGAAGAAAGATGACATCAAAACAAGTTGAAACTGTCAGAAGAAGCTTCTTCCGGCAGATGCTGACAAAAGGACTTGTTACTGCAGTTTTCATACAAAAATCATCCAAATGACCTCAAAACAAGTTGAAACTGTCAGAACAAGCTTCTTCTGGCAGAGCCTGACAAAAGGACATGCTACTGCATTTTTCAGACTGAAAGAAGAAAGATGACATCAAAACAAGTTGAAACTGTCAGAACAAGCTTCTTCCGGCAGATGCTGACAAAAGGACATGCTACTGCATTTTTCAGACTGAAAGAAGAAAAATGACCTCAAAACAAGTTGAAACTGTCAGAACAAGCTTCTTCCGGCAGAGCCTGACAAAAAAAAACATGTTCCTGCAGATTTCAGACTGGAATTAGTAAATGGCCTGTAAACAAGTTGAAACTGTCAGAAGAAGCTTCTTCCGGCAGATGCTGACAAAAGGACTTGTTACTGCAGTTTTCATACAAAAATCATCCAAATGACCTCAAAACAAGTTGAAACTGTCAGAACAAGCTTCTTCTGGCAGAGCCTGACAAAAGGACATGCTACTGCAGATTTCAGACTGAAAGAAGAAAAATGACCTCAAAACAAGTTGAAACTGTCAGAACAAGCTTCTTCCGGCAGATGCTGACAAAAGGACATGCTACTGCATTTTTCAGACTGAAAGAAGAAAAATGACCTCAAAACAAGTTGAAACTGTCAGAACAAGCTTCTTCCGGCAGAGCCTGACAAAAAAAAACATGTTCCTGCAGATTTCAGACTGGAATTAGTAAATGGCCTGTAAACAAGTTGAAACTGTCAGAACAAGCTTCTTCCGGCAGATGCTGACAAAAGGACATGCTACTGCATTTTTCAGACTGAAAGAAGAAAGATGACATCAAAACAAGTTGAAACTGTCAGAACAAGCTTCTTCCGGCAGATGCTGACAAAAGGACATGCTACTGCATTTTTCAGACTGAAAGAAGAAAAATGACCTCAAAACAAGTTGAAACTGTCAGAACAAGCTTCTTCCGGCAGAGCCTGACAAAAAAAAACATGTTCCTGCAGATTTCAGACTGGAATTAGTAAATGGCCTGTAAACAAGTTGAAACTGTCAGAAGAAGCTTCTTCCGGCAGATGCTGACAAAAGGACTTGTTACTGCAGTTTTCATACAAAAATCATCCAAATGACCTCAAAACAAGTTGAAACTGTCAGAACAAGCTTCTTCTGGCAGAGCCTGACAAAAGGACATGCTACTGCAGATTTCAGACTGAAAGAAGAAAAATGACCTCAAAACAAGTTGAAACTGTCAGAACAAGCTTCTTCCGGCAGATGCTGACAAAAGGACATGCTACTGCATTTTTCAGACTGAAAGAAGAAAAATGACCTCAAAACAAGTTGAAACTGTCAGAACAAGCTTCTTCCGGCAGATGCTGACAAAAGGACATGCTACTGCATTTTTCAGACTGAAAGAAGAAAGATGACATCAAAACAAGTTGAAACTGTCAGAAGAAGCTTCTTCCGGCAGATGCTGACAAAAGGACTTGTTACTGCAGTTTTCATACAAAAATCATCCAAATGACCTCAAAACAAGTTGAAACTGTCAGAACAAGCTTCTTCTGGCAGAGCCTGACAAAAGGACATGCTACTGCAGATTTCAGACTGAAAGAAGAAAAATGACCTCAAAACAAGTTGAAACTGTCAGAACAAGCTTCTTCCGGCAGATGCTGACAAAAGGACATGCTACTGCATTTTTCAGACTGAAAGAAGAAAAATGACCTCAAAACAAGTTGAAACTGTCAGAACAAGCTTCTTCCGGCAGAGCCTGACAAAAAAAAACATGTTCCTGCAGATTTCAGACTGGAATTAGTAAATGGCCTGTAAACAAGTTGAAACTGTCAGAACAAGCTTCTTCCGGCAGATGCTGACAAAAGGACATGCTACTGCATTTTTCAGACTGAAAGAAGAAAAATGACCTCAAAACAAGTTGAAACTGTCAGAACAAGCTTCTTCCGGCAGAGCCTGACAAAAACAAACATGTTCCTGCAGATTTCAGACTGGAATTAGTAAATGGCCTGTAAACAAGTTGAAACTGTCAGAACAAGCTTCTTCCGGCAGATGCTGACAAAAGGACATGCTACTGCATTTTTCAGACTGAAAGAAGAAAGATGACATCAAAACAAGTTGAAACTGTCAGAAGAAGCTTCTTCCGGCAGATGCTGACAAAAGGACTTGTTACTGCAGTTTTCATACAAAAATCATCCAAATGACCTCAAAACAAGTTGAAACTGTCAGAACAAGCTTCTTCTGGCAGAGCCTGACAAAAGGACATGCTACTGCAGATTTCAGACTGAAAGAAGAAAAATGACCTCAAAACAAGTTGAAACTGTCAGAACAAGCTTCTTCCGGCAGATGCTGACAAAAGGACATGCTACTGCATTTTTCAGACTGAAAGAAGAAAAATGACCTCAAAACAAGTTGAAACTGTCAGAACAAGCTTCTTCCGGCAGAGCCTGACAAAAAAAAACATGTTCCTGCAGATTTCAGACTGGAATTAGTAAATGGCCTGTAAACAAGTTGAAACTGTCAGAACAAGCTTCTTCCGGCAGATGCTGACAAAAGGACATGCTACTGCATTTTTCAGACTGAAAGAAGAAAGATGACATCAAAACAAGTTGAAACTGTCAGAACAAGCTTCTTCCGGCAGATGCTGACAAAAGGACATGCTACTGCATTTTTCAGACTGAAAGAAGAAAAATGACCTCAAAACAAGTTGAAACTGTCAGAACAAGCTTCTTCCGGCAGAGCCTGACAAAAAAAAACATGTTCCTGCAGATTTCAGACTGGAATTAGTAAATGGCCTGTAAACAAGTTGAAACTGTCAGAAGAAGCTTCTTCCGGCAGATGCTGACAAAAGGACTTGTTACTGCAGTTTTCATACAAAAATCATCCAAATGACCTCAAAACAAGTTGAAACTGTCAGAACAAGCTTCTTCTGGCAGAGCCTGACAAAAGGACATGCTACTGCAGATTTCAGACTGAAAGAAGAAAAATGACCTCAAAACAAGTTGAAACTGTCAGAACAAGCTTCTTCTGGCAGAGCCTGACAAAAGGACATGCTACTGCAGATTTCAGACTGAAAGAAGAAAAATGACCTCAAAACAAGTTGAAACTGTCAGAACAAGCTTCTTCCGGCAGATGCTGACAAAAGGACATGCTACTGCATTTTTCAGACTGAAAGAAGAAAAATGACCTCAAAACAAGTTGAAACTGTCAGAACAAGCTTCTTCCGGCAGAGCCTGACAAAAAAAAACATGTTCCTGCAGATTTCAGACTGGAATTAGTAAATGGCCTGTAAACAAGTTGAAACTGTCAGAACAAGCTTCTTCCGGCAGATGCTGACAAAAGGACATGCTACTGCAGTTTTCATACAAAAATCATCCAAATGACCTCAAAACAAGTTGAAACTGTCAGAACAAGCTTCTTCTGGCAGAGCCTGACAAAAGGACATGCTACTGCAGATTTCAGACTGAAAGAAGAAAAATGACCTCAAAACAAGTTGAAACTGTCAGAACAAGCTTCTTCCGGCAGATGCTGACAAAAGGACATGCTACTGCATTTTTCAGACTGAAAGAAGAAAAATGACCTCAAAACAAGTTGAAACTGTCAGAACAAGCTTCTTCCGGCAGATGCTGACAAAAGGACATGCTACTGCATTTTTCAGACTGAAAGAAGAAAGATGACATCAAAACAAGTTGAAACTGTCAGAAGAAGCTTCTTCCGGCAGATGCTGACAAAAGGACTTGTTACTGCAGTTTTCATACAAAAATCATCCAAATGACCTCAAAACAAGTTGAAACTGTCAGAACAAGCTTCTTCTGGCAGAGCCTGACAAAAGGACATGCTACTGCAGATTTCAGACTGAAAGAAGAAAAATGACCTCAAAACAAGTTGAAACTGTCAGAACAAGCTTCTTCCGGCAGATGCTGACAAAAGGACATGCTACTGCATTTTTCAGACTGAAAGAAGAAAAATGACCTCAAAACAAGTTGAAACTGTCAGAACAAGCTTCTTCCGGCAGCGCCTGACAAAAAAAAACATGTTCCTGCAGATTTCAGACTGGAATTAGTAAATGGCCTGTAAACAAGTTGAAACTGTCAGAACAAGCTTCTTCCGGCAGATGCTGACAAAAGGACATGCTACTGCATTTTTCAGACTGAAAGAAGAAAGATGACATCAAAACAAGTTGAAACTGTCAGAACAAGCTTCTTCCGGCAGATGCTGACAAAAGGACATGCTACTGCATTTTTCAGACTGAAAGAAGAAAAATGACCTCAAAACAAGTTGAAACTGTCAGAACAAGCTTCTTCCGGCAGAGCCTGACAAAAAAAAACATGTTCCTGCAGATTTCAGACTGGAATTAGTAAATGGCCTGTAAACAAGTTGAAACTGTCAGAAGAAGCTTCTTCCGGCAGATGCTGACAAAAGGACTTGTTACTGCAGTTTTCATACAAAAATCATCCAAATGACCTCAAAACAAGTTGAAACTGTCAGAACAAGCTTCTTCTGGCAGAGCCTGACAAAAGGACATGCTACTGCAGATTTCAGACTGAAAGAAGAAAAATGACCTCAAAACAAGTTGAAACTGTCAGAACAAGCTTCTTCCGGCAGATGCTGACAAAAGGACATGCTACTGCATTTTTCAGACTGAAAGAAGAAAAATGACCTCAAAACAAGTTGAAACTGTCAGAACAAGCTTCTTCCGGCAGATGCTGACAAAAGGACATGCTACTGCATTTTTCAGACTGAAAGAAGAAAAATGACCTCAAAACAAGTTGAAACTGTCAGAACAAGCTTCTTCCGGCAGAGCCTGACAAAAAAAAACATGTTCCTGCAGATTTCAGACTGGAATTAGTAAATGGCCTGTAAACAAGTTGAAACTGTCAGAACAAGCTTCTTCCGGCAGATGCTGACAAAAGGACATGCTACTGCATTTTTCAGACTGAAAGAAGAAAGATGACATCAAAACAAGTTGAAACTGTCAGAAGAAGCTTCTTCCGGCAGATGCTGACAAAAGGACTTGTTACTGCAGTTTTCATACAAAAATCATCCAAATGACCTCAAAACAAGTTGAAACTGTCAGAACAAGCTTCTTCTGGCAGAGCCTGACAAAAGGACATGCTACTGCAGATTTCAGACTGGAATTAGTAAATGGCCTGTAAACAAGTTGAAACTGTCAGAAGAAGCTTCTTCCGGCAGATGCTGACAAAAGGACTTGTTACTGCAGTTTTCATACAAAAATCATCCAAATGACCTCAAAACAAGTTGAAACTGTCAGAACAAGCTTCTTCTGGCAGAGCCTGACAAAAGGACATGCTACTGCAGATTTCAGACTGAAAGAAGAAAAATGACCTCAAAACAAGTTGAAACTGTCAGAACAAGCTTCTTCCGGCAGATGCTGACAAAAGGACATGCTACTGCATTTTTCAGACTGAAAGAAGAAAAATGACCTCAAAACAAGTTGAAACTGTCAGAACAAGCTTCTTCCGGCAGAGCCTGACAAAAACAAACATGTTCCTGCAGATTTCAGACTGGAATTAGTAAATGGCCTGTAAACAAGTTGAAACTGTCAGAACAAGCTTCTTCCGGCAGATGCTGACAAAAGGACATGCTACTGCATTTTTCAGACTGAAAGAAGAAAGATGACATCAAAACAAGTTGAAACTGTCAGAACAAGCTTCTTCCGGCAGATGCTGACAAAAGGACATGCTACTGCATTTTTCAGACTGAAAGAAGAAAAATGACCTCAAAACAAGTTGAAACTGTCAGAACAAGCTTCTTCCGGCAGAGCCTGACAAAAAAAAACATGTTCCTGCAGATTTCAGACTGGAATTAGTAAATGGCCTGTAAACAAGTTGAAACTGTCAGAAGAAGCTTCTTCCGGCAGATGCTGACAAAAGGACTTGTTACTGCAGTTTTCATACAAAAATCATCCAAATGACCTCAAAACAAGTTGAAACTGTCAGAACAAGCTTCTTCTGGCAGAGCCTGACAAAAGGACATGCTACTGCAGATTTCAGACTGAAAGAAGAAAAATGACCTCAAAACAAGTTGAAACTGTCAGAACAAGCTTCTTCCGGCAGATGCTGACAAAAGGACATGCTACTGCATTTTTCAGACTGAAAGAAGAAAAATGACCTCAAAACAAGTTGAAACTGTCAGAACAAGCTTCTTCCGGCAGAGCCTGACAAAAACAAACATGTTCCTGCAGATTTCAGACTGGAATTAGTAAATGGCCTGTAAACAAGTTGAAACTGTCAGAACAAGCTTCTTCCGGCAGATGCTGACAAAAGGACATGCTACTGCATTTTTCAGACTGAAAGAAGAAAGATGACATCAAAACAAGTTGAAACTGTCAGAAGAAGCTTCTTCCGGCAGATGCTGACAAAAGGACTTGTTACTGCAGTTTTCATACAAAAATCATCCAAATGACCTCAAAACAAGTTGAAACTGTCAGAACAAGCTTCTTCTGGCAGAGCCTGACAAAAGGACATGCTACTGCAGATTTCAGACTGAAAGAAGAAAAATGACCTCAAAACAAGTTGAAACTGTCAGAACAAGCTTCTTCCGGCAGATGCTGACAAAAGGACATGCTACTGCATTTTTCAGACTGAAAGAAGAAAAATGACCTCAAAACAAGTTGAAACTGTCAGAACAAGCTTCTTCCGGCAGAGCCTGACAAAAAAAAACATGTTCCTGCAGATTTCAGACTGGAATTAGTAAATGGCCTGTAAACAAGTTGAAACTGTCAGAACAAGCTTCTTCCGGCAGATGCTGACAAAAGGACATGCTACTGCATTTTTCAGACTGAAAGAAGAAAGATGACATCAAAACAAGTTGAAACTGTCAGAACAAGCTTCTTCCGGCAGATGCTGACAAAAGGACATGCTACTGCATTTTTCAGACTGAAAGAAGAAAAATGACCTCAAAACAAGTTGAAACTGTCAGAACAAGCTTCTTCCGGCAGAGCCTGACAAAAAAAAACATGTTCCTGCAGATTTCAGACTGGAATTAGTAAATGGCCTGTAAACAAGTTGAAACTGTCAGAAGAAGCTTCTTCCGGCAGATGCTGACAAAAGGACTTGTTACTGCAGTTTTCATACAAAAATCATCCAAATGACCTCAAAACAAGTTGAAACTGTCAGAACAAGCTTCTTCTGGCAGAGCCTGACAAAAGGACATGCTACTGCAGATTTCAGACTGAAAGAAGAAAAATGACCTCAAAACAAGTTGAAACTGTCAGAACAAGCTTCTTCTGGCAGAGCCTGACAAAAGGACATGCTACTGCAGATTTCAGACTGAAAGAAGAAAAATGACCTCAAAACAAGTTGAAACTGTCAGAACAAGCTTCTTCCGGCAGATGCTGACAAAAGGACATGCTACTGCATTTTTCAGACTGAAAGAAGAAAAATGACCTCAAAACAAGTTGAAACTGTCAGAACAAGCTTCTTCCGGCAGAGCCTGACAAAAAAAAACATGTTCCTGCAGATTTCAGACTGGAATTAGTAAATGGCCTGTAAACAAGTTGAAACTGTCAGAACAAGCTTCTTCCGGCAGATGCTGACAAAAGGACATGCTACTGCATTTTTCAGACTGAAAGAAGAAAGATGACATCAAAACAAGTTGAAACTGTCAGAAGAAGCTTCTTCCGGCAGATGCTGACAAAAGGACTTGTTACTGCAGTTTTCATACAAAAATCATCCAAATGACCTCAAAACAAGTTGAAACTGTCAGAACAAGCTTCTTCTGGCAGAGCCTGACAAAAGGACATGCTACTGCAGATTTCAGACTGAAAGAAGAAAGATGACATCAAAACAAGTTGAAACTGTCAGAACAAGCTTCTTCTGGCAGAGTCTTACAAAAGGACATGTTACTGCAGTTTTCAGACAAATCAGTAAAATGACATGAAAACAATTTGAAACTGTCAGAAAAAGCTTCTTCTGGCAGAGCCTGACAAAAAAACATGTTACTGCAGATTTCAGACTGAAAGAAGAAAAATGACCTCAGAACACGTTGAAACTGTCAGAACAAGCTTCTTCTGGCAGAGCCTTACAAAAGGACTTGTTACTGCAGTTTTCATACAGAAATCATCCAAATGACCTCAGAACACGTTGAAACTGTCAGAACAAGCTTCTTCCGGCAGATGCTGACAAAAGGACATGCTACTGCATTTTTCAGACTGAAAGAAGAAAAATGACCTCAAAACAAGTTGAAACTGTCAGAACAAGCTTCTTCCGGCAGAGCCTGACAAAAAAAAACATGTTCCTGCAGATTTCAGACTGGAATTAGTAAATGGCCTGTAAACAAGTTGAAACTGTCAGAACAAGCTTCTTCCGGCGGATGCTGACAAAAGGACATGCTACTGCATTTTTCAGACTGAAAGAAGAAAGATGACATCAAAACAAGTTGAAACTGTCAGAAGAAGCTTCTTCCGGCAGATGCTGACAAAAGGACTTGTTACTGCAGTTTTCATACAAAAATCATCCAAATGACCTCAAAACAAGTTGAAACTGTCAGAACAAGCTTCTTCTGGCAGAGCCTGACAAAAGGACATGCTACTGCAGATTTCAGACTGAAAGAAGAAAAATGACCTCAAAACAAGTTGAAACTGTCAGAACAAGCTTCTTCCGGCAGATGCTGACAAAAGGACATGCTACTGCATTTTTCAGACTGAAAGAAGAAAAATGACCTCAAAACAAGTTGAAACTGTCAGAACAAGCTTCTTCCGGCAGAGCCTGACAAAAAAAAACATGTTCCTGCAGATTTCAGACTGGAATTAGTAAATGGCCTGTAAACAAGTTGAAACTGTCAGAACAAGCTTCTTCCGGCAGATGCTGACAAAAGGACATGGGTTAGGGTTAGGGTTAGGGTTAGGGTTAGGTTTAGGGGGGGTTTTATCCAACATCCTAAGATGTTGGATGGGCACGGGCACAGGTGATCAATCACTTTCGCTTCAAATCTAGAGAGAATTCAAGGTAAGGAAAAAATAAGAAGGGTAAAGTAAGAAAAAAAGAGGGAAGTGTGTCGGGAACAGAAAGGGGAAGGAAGGGTTAAGTTTAGGTTTAGGGGGGGTAGAAGGGGTTAAGGTTAGGTATAGGGTAGGAAAGGTTAGGGTTAGGAAAAGGGGAAGGGAAGGGTTAAGTTTAGAAATAAAATTAGGGTTAAGGTTAGAAAAAAATAATTGGGACAGGTATAGAGGAAAAGGAATAGGGAAGGCAGGAAAAGGGGGGGAAAAAAAGGGGAGGGTAAAGTTTAGGCATAAGGGATAGGGAGGGTTAGAAGAGATGGGTCGGGTATGAAATAAGAGGGGGGGGGGGAAAAGGGGGGAGGGGTTAGGATTAGACATAAGAGGGGAGTAAAGTTTAGGGGAAAAGGTAATGGATGGGCAATCCAAATTCACTATGTAGGGCTGGGGCCGAATACTCAGGGAGGGGGATCTGGGGAACGTCCCATCAGGTTTACATGTCTCTGTTTTTGCAGGTAGGTCCCCTCTCCTCTCCTCTCCCATGGACTTCAACAGGCTGGACCAAGAGAAGACACAACAACAGGTGAGTATCTTCAGTTTGTCAAGATAAATTGTATCCCATATATGTGTTGTCCTGTGTGTCCCGTTTTCCTCCTTTTCGGATCTTTCTTTTGGATTGAGGCAGTCTCCCTCCCAATGCTTTTCTCCTCAGGTTCTGATGCCATTTCGGTAGGTCACGGTATCTTTCACATATGGGCCCCACATAGGAAATCACAATATTCTGATATTTGTCCGATAAATACTTTCTGATGTATGAATAAGTATTTCGGACATATCTCATAGACAAAGTGCTTATACATCCTCACATATACATCTTAAGAGAGACGTAGAGAGAAGAGAGGTCCTCACGGCAACTGGTTCTGACTGTGGTGATTCCATCTGCATAATGATATTAATCACAGTAATAAATAAAAATCAAACACAAACGCAAGCAATTCATAATAACAATCAACTAAGTGCCATAGAGCAAATAAGGGGAAGGGTAAAGTGCTTTGTATAATAAATAAGGGCCCTGTCCCTGTTAAAACCAAAACCATCAAACACAAGCAATTATTAATATTAAGAGTCACTCAATGGAAATAATAAATAAAAATGAGTTGAAAAAATCATGCACAAATTTCACCCCGGAGAGCGAAAAAAATAAATAAATAAACTCTTTCACTCGATAAAAATAATAAATATATTAATAAACTCTTAGATGGAATGAACACAATCTTAAGTGCCATTTTCTTTAAAATCTTTCATTGAAGCCGAGAGGGTCCGTTGTTCTAAGGCGACTAATCCACCTTCTCTCTACTTTCTGTCTCTGGGGTCTGGACCAGTTCGAATTGGATTCCAGGCCCATAATGGACAGGTTTTGGATCCTTTGTATGTCAAAGTGTGAGTATAATAGCGTTACTTTTTGCTTTTTTCTGATTTGATACAGATGTTGTTTCAGTCTGTCTAAAAGCCTGTTTTTTGTTTCCCCTATATAAATTTGATGGCAGCATGAGCACGAAATAGCATAAACAACATTTGTTGTTTGTAAGTTCATTATCTGCCAAATTGGTGCCCCCTGGCCCGAGTGTTGGTTATGGATAAATTTGGATGTTTTGAGAAATTGTTGCTCCCACAAAACTTTCCCCTCCGAGAGAGAGGCGTGGACCAGTATGTCCTTTAGATTTTTATTTCTTCTGTAGGCCGAAATTAGTCTAAATCCCCTCAGGGCCGCATTGTCCTCCTGGGCCTCCCGGAAGTGGGCCCTGAATTCAGTGCTGAGCCTCACCAGGTCCGGAGAGTAGCTAGCGACCAATGGGACAATGGGTAGCGCCTCTACCCCCACATTGTCCTCCCTCCCGTTTCGGAATAAGTCCCTGACCTGCGACTTGATTTTTCTCAAAAACCTCCTGGCATAGCCTCTCGGTCGCAGCGCTCCGAACAGGGTTCTGGTGGCCGCCTCTACGTCCTCCGGGAAAGTGCAGATCCGGTGGAATCTAATAAGCTGCGACTTGATCAGACCAGCGTACGTGTGCCTGGGATGGAAACTGGTGCGGTGGAGGAGGGCATGCCTGTCCGTGTCCTTGAAGTGGACTCTGGTTGACAGAGATCTGCATCCCCCCTCCCCTGGTGTAAAAAAAACTGTGGTGTCCAAGAAATCTATGCGTTGTTTGTGCGTGTTGTATGTAATGGAGATTGCAGGGTGATGTGTGTCACGAATGTGAATGAAATCTGTAAAGTCTACCTGTGTGTGTGTCCAAATACCAAAAATGTCGTCTAAATATCTGAGGTATATTAACGGCTTATGTTTGCATTTTACAAACGCAGTCTCCTCCCAGGCACACATATACAGGTCCGCGTACGCCGGGGCAAACTTCTTTCCCATTGCCGTACCGTGAATCTGCAAATAACATTGGTTATTGAACTCAAAATCGTTCCTGGTGAGGCCCAACTCCAACAGATCCAGAACCGCCCCGTCTGGACGTGCGGGGTCCGGGAACTTCTGAAAGGCGCGTCGAACAGCCTGCAGGCCCAGGGTGGTGTCTATGTTGGTATAAAGAGAGTTAATGCCCACAGAAAAAAGGAAGGCCTCGGGGGGTGTTGTAATCTTGCTCACCTTGTCTACAAAGTCATACGTGTCTTTGATATAACTTCCGTGCAGATGGGATAACGGATTAATGAAGGAATCCACATACTCTGCCACTCTACAGGACTCGGAACCACAATCGCTGACGATGGGACGACCGCATGGAACCACGCCGGGGATGGACCATTCTTCAGGGGGTTTGTGTATTTTAGGTAGAAGGTAAAACTGACGTGGACGGGGTGGATCTGGACCAGACAGGTATTGAAGTTGTTTAAAAGAAATATGTTTCTCCTGATGGAGTCCAGTAAGTATGGTGTGTATCATGTTTCTGGTCTGGGGTTGAATTGAGTGCGGCAAAACTACATAATGCATTCTATTGTTTAACTGTCTATTGGCTTCAAAGATGTAGTTGTTCTTGTCTTGTAGGACTACTTGGGAGCCCTTGTCTGCCGGTTTGATTATTAGGTTTTTATTACTTTTTAAAGATTTTATTGCTTGCATATGCTCTGCAGATAAGTTCAAATTTGCTCCCTTTGTAAAACGAAATTTAGAAAAGGAGCGAAGATCCCGATTAATTAAAGTAGAAATGGATGGAGAGGTCCATGCCGGGTTCCAATGAGAGGGCTCCCTGAACGGTTCTATTGTAGAATTGGATTCGTAATTGAAATAATCTAAAGTTTTCAGTCTCCTGTGATATGTATGCAGGTCCCTGCGAAGTTCCATGCGGTCAACCCGAGTGGGAGTGGGGATAAAAGTGAGTCCTCTCTCCAACACCTCTCTCTCCGCTCTAGAAAGCTCGTGGGAAGAAGACAGGTTCATGACATTACTGAGGGGAGAAGTGGAATACAGTTGTTCTCCCCCTACATGTTTAACTCATCCAGCCAGCCACGAAATATGATTTCTGCCGTCTCCGGAGTCCAATGTACTGGATCTAGGGGGAGCGTGCGGAAACGGAGTGGATTAATATCCAATAAATATTTACATTTATCCATGATTTTATTATTTAGTGTGCACAAGAGGGCTTGTTGTGTCTGATTTAGACGATCCGAGAAATTGATTAGTGGTACGTACACTGTTGCATTGGGAAATGCCCGGGTACAGGTACAAAGAAGTTGTTGTAACTGTTTCCAGGTGGTCAATGGTCTCTGTTGGGAGAGGCAGTTATTTAGCCCTGCGGCCAAAATAACATTTTCTGTGCTGGGATTCGGCTCCAATTTCCCAATAACGCCATTCAGGTGGTAGAAGGTAGCTCCAGGGAAACTATCTACCTGAACCAACGGATCTACAAAAGAAGGGATCCGAGAGAGATTGGAATCTCCCACTACCACCGTGCGTTTGTTTATCTCGATCTCCCAATCGTGAATTTTCCTTATTGTACTCTGATGTCTATGGGGTTCTTGGCGTGCGGACATGTCCGGTTCTGTGGGCAGGTTGAGGTTTATAATTTTTGTGGAGGACTCAGATGGAAGGACAGTAAGATAATCATCTTTTACTGTGTGTTCCGTCATCACTTTGTGTCCATTCCCACCTGCCCTTTCAGAAGCCGGTTCTGCCATTGCCTGGGGCACGGGTTCCTCGATGTCTGAGGAGGAAAAAATAGAGATGATATTACTGCACTGGACTGCTACATTAGAAAGGATGGTCCCAGTGATCCGTTGAGGACTACATTGGGTCTTATTCCGCTCTGTTGTCTCAGTTTCCGGGGAGACTATGATGTTATTTGTCTCTGCAGCGTTGTTTTCTATTATTGCCCGTACCACCTGCTCCTTTCTGAAAGGCAGTGGCAAAAGGGGTGTCGACTTATCGCCATCTTGTGGAGGAACTCCCCTACTGCATCTTTGTCTGGGAATTCTCCGGGGGAGGCCGAGGCCTCCATCTACAGCAAGTGGCTCGATGTTGTTTTTGCCTCTGTTGTTGGCCCCAAAAGTTACCTGCGCATATGTTAGCGCTCTGGTAGGTGGCAAAGCTCTGGATAGGGATGGGAATGCCAGAGGATCCAAACCAACAGTGAATGGAGGTGGTTGGCCAGATGGAATGGTGGGTGGAGGGCTTCTTAGCATCTGGTCCAATGTCTGGACGGAGGAGTTGGTCAACTTGTGCCTATATCTAGTTCTGCCCCAGGATACCGCCTTTTCAAATGCCTCTTTATTAAATACAGGAAGTGTTTGTAATCCTGTGGCTATTGTGTTGTCATAATGACCGCGCAGGATTCGTATATTGGCGTACATCCAATCTGCCGTATTCTGCTTAACTTTATTTAACGTTTCTTCCGTTGGGGAAGACGGCTTAATAAAAGTTGTAAGTTTGTTCACCTGCTTTAACATTCCTGGAGGGCAGGATCCAGTGACAGTAGTGCGCTCCAGGATTTCAGAGTGATGAACCGCTTGTAATAACTTAAAATACGTCTTCGTCAGGGGCAGATCAAAGCATGATGCATGTTTAAGAGGAGGCCCGTTACTACACTCACCGATGTAATTGTCCCGTTTCAGGGTACCAAGTCTGTGCCCCGACATGTTCATAAGTGACTGGCTGGCTGGCTGGATGAGGAAAAAGAGGGGGGGGGGGGATTTTTGGGGGATCAAGTTTGAGGTGAATAACAGTGAAGAGAGGGAAGGGAGAGGGAAAAGAATAAATACACAAAAAAGGAAGTTATGATCTTAAACCAGCTCCCACAATGACCAAATGAGCTTCACGTGGATTCCACTCAGAGGCCACAATCACCTGCTCCACTTACTATATCAAGCAGACAGGGTATGGCTCCATCTAGTGTTCAACACCCGGTATTACCAAACATTTTAAAAGAGAGTCCGGTTAAATACCCTACTAATGAAACGACTTCGTAGGAGTAGTAATCCTTTTCCAGAGGTCTTTTCCTGGATCCCTTGATGTTTTGTTTTATGGGTCCAGTCCCACCATACTCACAGTCTCCTTTTTGGGTGGCCACCCTAAAGTGCTGAGGCGCAGGGGTGTGGTTGAAATAGGGTCTCCATAGTTCCTTGTCTTAACATACCGCTCTTCAAAAGTCCAAGTTTGGTGTTAGAGTCCTCCACGTAGTCCTAAGGTTACCATCATGATAGGGCTGTTCATGCCATAAAAACCATAAACCCAATAAAATAAATTTAAAAAAAAGGAAAGAAGTCCCAACGTTTCGCCACTTCTGGCTTCTTCAGAGGACATAAAGACAATGAGTGGAGTGGGAGGTTTTTAAAGGTGGGGAGGAGAGGAGGAGGAGTTACCCGGATGACAGGAAGTCTCTCCCAATTGGCTACCAAGCCTTTCCTCTGGCCTGCATTATGTTGCCCCCAATTCCTGACAGGCGGTCCCCGGTGGTGGTTATAACTAATTACTCCCATTTGTAAAAATTCATGGCTCCACTCATTCTCCAAAAAGAAAAAAAGAAAGGGGGGGGGGAAATAAAATAAAATAAAAAAGACAAAATTAAAAAGTAAAACAAGGGATGGGTATGGAGGAAAACAAAAGGGGGGGGGGGGGTTTTTAAGTAATAAAAATCAACAAAAATACAAAAAGGTTTCCTCCCAACACTCAAAATTTAGGAAAAGAAGGTCACAACCTGGCGCTGGCAGGGTTAGGTTTAGGGGGGGTTTTATCCAACATCCTAAGATGTTGGATGGGCACGGGCACAGGTGATCAATCACTTTCGCTTCAAATCTAGAGAGAATTCAAGGTAAGGAAAAAATAAGAAGGGTAAAGTAAGAAAAAAAGAGGGAAGTGTGTCGGGAACAGACAAAGGGGAAGGAAGGGTTAAGTTTAGGTTTAGGGGGGGTAGAAGGGGTTAAGGTTAGGTATAGGGTAGGAAAGGTTAGGGTTAGGAAAAGGGGAAGGGAAGGGTTAAGTTTAGAAATAAAATTAGGGTTAAGGTTAGAAAAAAATAATTGGGACAGGTATAGAGGAAAAGGAATAGGGAAGGCAGGAAAAGGGGGGAAAAAAAAGGGGAGGGTAAAGTTTAGGCATAAGGGATAGGGAGGGTTAGAAGAGATGGGTCGGGTATGAAATAAGAGGGGGGGGGGGAAAAGGGGGGAGGGGTTAGGATTAGACATAAGAGGGGAGTAAAGTTTAGGGGAAAAGGTAATGGATGGGCAATCCAAATTCACTATGTAGGGCTGGGGCCGAATACTCAGGGAGGGGGATCTGGGGAACGTCCCATCAGGTTTACATGTCTCTGTTTTTGCAGGTAGGTCCCCTCTCCTCTCCTCTCCCATGGACTTCAACAGGCTGGACCAAGAGAAGACACAACAACAGGTGAGTATCTTCAGTTTGTCAAGATAAATTGTATCCCATATATGTGTTGTCCTGTGTGTCCCGTTTTCCTCCTTTTCGGATCTTTCTTTTGGATTGAGGCAGTCTCCCTCCCAATGTTTTTCTCCTCAGGTTCTGATGCCATTTCGGTAGGTCACGGTATCTTTCACATATGGGCCCCACATAGGAAATCACAATATTCTGATATTTGTCCGATAAATACTTTCTGATGTATGAATAAGTATTTCGGACATATCTCATAGACAAAGTGCTTATACATCCTCACATATACATCTTAAGTACAAGGGAGAGAGACGTAGAGAGAAGAGAGGTCCTCACGGCAACTGGTTCTGACTGTGGTGATTCCATCTGCATAATGATATTAATCACAGTAATAAATAAAAATCAAACACAAACGCAAGCAATTCATAATAACAATCAACTAAGTGCCATAGAGCAAATAAGGGGAAGGGTAAAGTGCTTTGTATAATAAATAAGGGCCCTGTCCCTGTTAAAACCAAAACCATCAAACACAAGCAATTATTAATATTAAGAGTCACTCAATGGAAATAATAAATAAAAATAAGTTGAAAAAATCATGCACAAATTTCACCCCGGAGAGCGAAAAAAATAAATAAATAAACTCTTTCACTCGATAAAAATAATAAATATATTAATAAACTCTTAGATGGAATGAACACAATCTTAAGTGCCATTTTCTTTAAAATCTTTCATTGAAGCCGAGAGGGTCCGTTGTTCTAAGGCGACTAATCCACCTTCTCTCTACTTTCTGTCTCTGGGGTCTGGACCAGTTCGAATTGGATTCCAGGCCCATAATGGACAGGTTTTGGATCCTTTGTATGTCAAAGTGTGAGTATAATAGCGTTACTTTTTGCTTTTTTCTGATTTGATACAGATGTTGTTTCAGTCTGTCTAAAAGCCTGTTTTTTGTTTCCCCTATATAAATTTGATGGCAGCATGAGCACGAAATAGCATAAACAACATTTGTTGTTTGTAAGTTCATTATCTGCCAAATTGGTGCCCCCTGGCCCGAGTGTTGGTTATGGATAAATTTGGATGTTTTGAGAAATTGTTGCTCCCACAAAACTTTCCCCTCCGAGAGAGAGGCGTGGACCAGTATGTCCTTTAGATTTTTATTTCTTCTGTAGGCCGAAATTAGTCTAAATCCCCTCAGGGCCGCATTGTCCTCCTGGGCCTCCCGGAAGTGGGCCCTGAATTCAGTGCTGAGCCTCACCAGGTCCGGAGAGTAGCTAGCGACCAATGGGACAATGGGTAGCGCCTCTACCCCCACATTGTCCTCCCTCCCGTTTCGGAATAAGTCCCTGACCTGCGACTTGATTTTTCTCAAAAACCTCCTGGCATAGCCTCTCGGTCGCAGCGCTCCGAACAGGGTTCTGGTGGCCGCCTCTACGTCCTCCGGGAAAGTGCAGATCCGGTGGAATCTAATAAGCTGCGACTTGATCAGACCAGCGTACGTGTGCCTGGGATGGAAACTGGTGCGGTGGAGGAGGGCATGCCTGTCCGTGTCCTTGAAGTGGACTCTGGTTGACAGAGATCTGCATCCCCCCTCCCCTGGTGTAAAAAAAACTGTGGTGTCCAAGAAATCTATGCGTTGTTTGTGCGTGTTGTATGTAATGGAGATTGCAGGGTGATGTGTGTCACGAATGTGAATGAAATCTGTAAAGTCTACCTGTGTGTGTGTCCAAATACCAAAAATGTCGTCTAAATATCTGAGGTATATTAACGGCTTATGTTTGCATTTTACAAACGCAGTCTCCTCCCAGGCACACATATACAGGTCCGCGTACGCCGGGGCAAACTTCTTTCCCATTGCCGTACCGTGAATCTGCAAATAACATTGGTTATTGAACTCAAAATCGTTCCTGGTGAGGCCCAACTCCAACAGATCCAGAACCGCCCCGTCTGGACGTGCGGGGTCCGGGAACTTCTGAAAGGCGCGTCGAACAGCCTGCAGGCCCAGGGTGGTGTCTATGTTGGTATAAAGAGAGTTAATGTCCACAGAAAAAAGGAAGGCCTCGGGGGGTGTTGTAATCTTGCTCACCTTGTCTACAAAGTCATACGTGTCTTTGATATAACTTCCGTGCAGATGGGATAACGGATTAATGAAGGAATCCACATACTCTGCCACTCTACAGGACTCGGAACCACAATCGCTGACGATGGGACGACCGCATGGAACCACGCCGGGGATGGACCATTCTTCAGGGGGTTTGTGTATTTTAGGTAGAAGGTAAAACTGACGTGGACGGGGTGGATCTGGACCAGACAGGTATTGAAGTTGTTTAAAAGAAATATGTTTCTCCTGATGGAGTCCAGTAAGTATGGTGTGTATCATGTTTCTGGTCTGGGGTTGAATTGAGTGCGGCAAAACTACATAATGCATTCTATTGTTTAACTGTCTATTGGCTTCAAAGATGTAGTTGTTCTTGTCTTGTAGGACTACTTGGGAGCCCTTGTCTGCCGGTTTGATTATTAGGTTTTTATTACTTTTTAAAGATTTTATTGCTTGCATATGCTCTGCAGATAAGTTCAAATTTGCTCCCTTTGTAAAACGAAATTTAGAAAAGGAGCGAAGATCCCGATTAATTAAAGTAGAAATGGATGGAGAGGTCCATGCCGGGTTCCAATGAGAGGGCTCCCTGAACGGTTCTATTGTAGAATTGGATTCGTAATTGAAATAATCTAAAGTTTTCAGTCTCCTGTGATATGTATGCAGGTCCCTGCGAAGTTCCATGCGGTCAACCCGAGTGGGAGTGGGGATAAAAGTGAGTCCTCTCTCCAACACCTCTCTCTCCGCTCTAGAAAGCTCGTGGGAAGAAGACAGGTTCATGACATTACTGAGGGGAGAAGTGGAATACAGTTGTTCTCCCCCTACATGTTTAACTCATCCAGCCAGCCACGAAATATGATTTCTGCCGTCTCCGGAGTCCAATGTACTGGATCTAGGGGGAGCGTGCGGAAACGGAGTGGATTAATATCCAATAAATATTTACATTTATCCATGATTTTATTATTTAGTGTGCACAAGAGGGCTTGTTGTGTCTGATTTAGACGATCCGAGAAATTGATTAGTGGTACGTACACTGTTGCATTGGGAAATGCCCGGGTACAGGTACAAAGAAGTTGTTGTAACTGTTTCCAGGTGGTCAATGGTCTCTGTTGGGAGAGGCAGTTATTTAGCCCTGCGGCCAAAATAACATTTTCTGTGCTGGGATTCGGCTCCAATTTCCCAATAACGCCATTCAGGTGGTAGAAGGTAGCTCCAGGGAAACTATCTACCTGAACCAACGGATCTACAAAAGAAGGGATCCGAGAGAGATTGGAATCTCCCACTACCACCGTGCGTTTGTTTATCTCGATCTCCCAATCGTGAATTTTCCTTATTGTACTCTGATGTCTATGGGGTTCTTGGCGTGCGGACATGTCCGGTTCTGTGGGCAGGTTGAGGTTTATAATTTTTGTGGAGGACTCAGATGGAAGGACAGTAAGATAATCATCTTTTACTGTGTGTTCCGTCATCACTTTGTGTCCATTCCCACCTGCCCTTTCAGAAGCCGGTTCTGCCATTGCCTGGGGCACGGGTTCCTCGATGTCTGAGGAGGAAAAAATAGAGATGATATTACTGCACTGGACTGCTACATTAGAAAGGATGGTCCCAGTGATCCGTTGAGGACTACATTGGGTCTTATTCCGCTCTGTTGTCTCAGTTTCCGGGGAGACTATGATGTTATTTGTCTCTGCAGCGTTGTTTTCTATTATTGCCCGTACCACCTGCTCCTTTCTGAAAGGCAGTGGCAAAAGGGGTGTCGACTTATCGCCATCTTGTGGAGGAACTCCCCTACTGCATCTTTGTCTGGGAATTCTCCGGGGGAGGCCGAGGCCTCCATCTACAGCAAGTGGCTCGATGTTGTTTTTGCCTCTGTTGTTGGCCCCAAAAGTTACCTGCGCATATGTTAGCGCTCTGGTAGGTGGCAAAGCTCTGGATAGGGATGGGAATGCCAGAGGATCCAAACCAACAGTGAATGGAGGTGGTTGGCCAGATGGAATGGTGGGTGGAGGGCTTCTTAGCATCTGGTCCAATGTCTGGACGGAGGAGTTGGTCAACTTGTGCCTATATCTAGTTCTGCCCCAGGATACCGCCTTTTCAAATGCCTCTTTATTAAATACAGGAAGTGTTTGTAATCCTGTGGCTATTGTGTTGTCATAATGACCGCGCAGGATTCGTATATTGGCGTACATCCAATCTGCCGTATTCTGCTTAACTTTATTTAACGTTTCTTCCGTTGGGGAAGACGGCTTAATAAAAGTTGTAAGTTTGTTCACCTGCTTTAACATTCCTGGAGGGCAGGATCCAGTGACAGTAGTGCGCTCCAGGATTTCAGAGTGATGAACCGCTTGTAATAACTTAAAATACGTCTTCGTCAGGGGCAGATCAAAGCATGATGCATGTTTAAGAGGAGGCCCGTTACTACACTCACCGATGTAATTGTCCCGTTTCAGGGTACCAAGTCTGTGCCCCGACATGTTCATAAGTGACTGGCTGGCTGGCTGGATGAGGAAAAAGAGGGGGGGGGGGGATTTTTGGGGGATCAAGTTTGAGGTGAATAACAGTGAAGAGAGGGAAGGGAGAGGGAAAAGAATAAATACACAAAAAAGGAAGTTATGATCTTAAACCAGCTCCCACAATGACCAAATGAGCTTCACGTGGATTCCACTCAGAGGCCACAATCACCTGCTCCACTTACTATATCAAGCAGACAGGGTATGGCTCCATCTAGTGTTCAACACCCGGTATTACCAAACATTTTAAAAGAGAGTCCGGTTAAATACCCTACTAATGAAACGACTTCGTAGGAGTAGTAATCCTTTTCCAGAGGTCTTTTCCTGGATCCCTTGATGTTTTGTTTTATGGGTCCAGTCCCACCATACTCACAGTCTCCTTTTTGGGTGGCCACCCTAAAGTGCTGAGGCGCAGGGGTGTGGTTGAAATAGGGTCTCCATAGTTCCTTGTCTTAACATACCGCTCTTCAAAAGTCCAAGTTTGGTGTTAGAGTCCTCCACGTAGTCCTAAGGTTACCATCATGATAGGGCTGTTCATGCCATAAAAACCATAAACCCAATAAAATAAATTTAAAAAAAAGGAAAGAAGTCCCAACGTTTCGCCACTTCTGGCTTCTTCAGAGGACATAAAGACAATGAGTGGAGTGGGAGGTTTTTAAAGGTGGGGAGGAGAGGAGGAGGAGTTACCCGGATGACAGGAAGTCTCTCCCAATTGGCTACCAAGCCTTTCCTCTGGCCTGCATTATGTTGCCCCCAATTCCTGACAGGCGGTCCCCGGTGGTGGTTATAACTAATTACTCCCATTTGTAAAAATTCATGGCTCCACTCATTCTCCAAAAAGAAAAAAAGAAAGGGGGGGGGGAAATAAAATAAAATAAAAAAGACAAAATTAAAAAGTAAAACAAGGGATGGGTATGGAGGAAAACAAAAGGGGGGGGGGGGGTTTTTAAGTAATAAAAATCAACAAAAATACAAAAAGGTTTCCTCCCAACACTCAAAATTTAGGAAAAGAAGGTCACAACCTGGCGCTGGCAGGGTTAGGTTTAGGGGGGGTTTTATCCAACATCCTAAGATGTTGGATGGGCACGGGCACAGGTGATCAATCACTTTCGCTTCAAATCTAGAGAGAATTCAAGGTAAGGAAAAAATAAGAAGGGTAAAGTAAGAAAAAAAGAGGGAAGTGTGTCGGGAACAGACAAAGGGGAAGGAAGGGTTAAGTTTAGGTTTAGGGGGGGTAGAAGGGGTTAAGGTTAGGTATAGGGTAGGAAAGGTTAGGGTTAGGAAAAGGGGAAGGGAAGGGTTAAGTTTAGAAATAAAATTAGGGTTAAGGTTAGAAAAAAATAATTGGGACAGGTATAGAGGAAAAGGAATAGGGAAGGCAGGAAAAGGGGGGAAAAAAAAGGGGAGGGTAAAGTTTAGGCATAAGGGATAGGGAGGGTTAGAAGAGATGGGTCGGGTATGAAATAAGAGGGGGGGGGGGAAAAGGGGGGAGGGGTTAGGATTAGACATAAGAGGGGAGTAAAGTTTAGGGGAAAAGGTAATGGATGGGCAATCCAAATTCACTATGTAGGGCTGGGGCCGAATACTCAGGGAGGGGGATCTGGGGAACGTCCCATCAGGTTTACATGTCTCTGTTTTTGCAGGTAGGTCCCCTCTCCTCTCCTCTCCCATGGACTTCAACAGGCTGGACCAAGAGAAGACACAACAACAGGTGAGTATCTTCAGTTTGTCAAGATAAATTGTATCCCATATATGTGTTGTCCTGTGTGTCCCGTTTTCCTCCTTTTCGGATCTTTCTTTTGGATTGAGGCAGTCTCCCTCCCAATGTTTTTCTCCTCAGGTTCTGATGCCATTTCGGTAGGTCACGGTATCTTTCACATATGGGCCCCACATAGGAAATCACAATATTCTGATATTTGTCCGATAAATACTTTCTGATGTATGAATAAGTATTTCGGACATATCTCATAGACAAAGTGCTTATACATCCTCACATATACATCTTAAGTACAAGGGAGAGAGACGTAGAGAGAAGAGAGGTCCTCACGGCAACTGGTTCTGACTGTGGTGATTCCATCTGCATAATGATATTAATCACAGTAATAAATAAAAATCAAACACAAACGCAAGCAATTCATAATAACAATCAACTAAGTGCCATAGAGCAAATAAGGGGAAGGGTAAAGTGCTTTGTATAATAAATAAGGGCCCTGTCCCTGTTAAAACCAAAACCATCAAACACAAGCAATTATTAATATTAAGAGTCACTCAATGGAAATAATAAATAAAAATAAGTTGAAAAAATCATGCACAAATTTCACCCCGGAGAGCGAAAAAAATAAATAAATAAACTCTTTCACTCGATAAAAATAATAAATATATTAATAAACTCTTAGATGGAATGAACACAATCTTAAGTGCCATTTTCTTTAAAATCTTTCATTGAAGCCGAGAGGGTCCGTTGTTCTAAGGCGACTAATCCACCTTCTCTCTACTTTCTGTCTCTGGGGTCTGGACCAGTTCGAATTGGATTCCAGGCCCATAATGGACAGGTTTTGGATCCTTTGTATGTCAAAGTGTGAGTATAATAGCGTTACTTTTTGCTTTTTTCTGATTTGATACAGATGTTGTTTCAGTCTGTCTAAAAGCCTGTTTTTTGTTTCCCCTATATAAATTTGATGGCAGCATGAGCACGAAATAGCATAAACAACATTTGTTGTTTGTAAGTTCATTATCTGCCAAATTGGTGCCCCCTGGCCCGAGTGTTGGTTATGGATAAATTTGGATGTTTTGAGAAATTGTTGCTCCCACAAAACTTTCCCCTCCGAGAGAGAGGCGTGGACCAGTATGTCCTTTAGATTTTTATTTCTTCTGTAGGCCGAAATTAGTCTAAATCCCCTCAGGGCCGCATTGTCCTCCTGGGCCTCCCGGAAGTGGGCCCTGAATTCAGTGCTGAGCCTCACCAGGTCCGGAGAGTAGCTAGCGACCAATGGGACAATGGGTAGCGCCTCTACCCCCACATTGTCCTCCCTCCCGTTTCGGAATAAGTCCCTGACCTGCGACTTGATTTTTCTCAAAAACCTCCTGGCATAGCCTCTCGGTCGCAGCGCTCCGAACAGGGTTCTGGTGGCCGCCTCTACGTCCTCCGGGAAAGTGCAGATCCGGTGGAATCTAATAAGCTGCGACTTGATCAGACCAGCGTACGTGTGCCTGGGATGGAAACTGGTGCGGTGGAGGAGGGCATGCCTGTCCGTGTCCTTGAAGTGGACTCTGGTTGACAGAGATCTGCATCCCCCCTCCCCTGGTGTAAAAAAAACTGTGGTGTCCAAGAAATCTATGCGTTGTTTGTGCGTGTTGTATGTAATGGAGATTGCAGGGTGATGTGTGTCACGAATGTGAATGAAATCTGTAAAGTCTACCTGTGTGTGTGTCCAAATACCAAAAATGTCGTCTAAATATCTGAGGTATATTAACGGCTTATGTTTGCATTTTACAAACGCAGTCTCCTCCCAGGCACACATATACAGGTCCGCGTACGCCGGGGCAAACTTCTTTCCCATTGCCGTACCGTGAATCTGCAAATAACATTGGTTATTGAACTCAAAATCGTTCCTGGTGAGGCCCAACTCCAACAGATCCAGAACCGCCCCGTCTGGACGTGCGGGGTCCGGGAACTTCTGAAAGGCGCGTCGAACAGCCTGCAGGCCCAGGGTGGTGTCTATGTTGGTATAAAGAGAGTTAATGTCCACAGAAAAAAGGAAGGCCTCGGGGGGTGTTGTAATCTTGCTCACCTTGTCTACAAAGTCATACGTGTCTTTGATATAACTTCCGTGCAGATGGGATAACGGATTAATGAAGGAATCCACATACTCTGCCACTCTACAGGACTCGGAACCACAATCGCTGACGATGGGACGACCGCATGGAACCACGCCGGGGATGGACCATTCTTCAGGGGGTTTGTGTATTTTAGGTAGAAGGTAAAACTGACGTGGACGGGGTGGATCTGGACCAGACAGGTATTGAAGTTGTTTAAAAGAAATATGTTTCTCCTGATGGAGTCCAGTAAGTATGGTGTGTATCATGTTTCTGGTCTGGGGTTGAATTGAGTGCGGCAAAACTACATAATGCATTCTATTGTTTAACTGTCTATTGGCTTCAAAGATGTAGTTGTTCTTGTCTTGTAGGACTACTTGGGAGCCCTTGTCTGCCGGTTTGATTATTAGGTTTTTATTACTTTTTAAAGATTTTATTGCTTGCATATGCTCTGCAGATAAGTTCAAATTTGCTCCCTTTGTAAAACGAAATTTAGAAAAGGAGCGAAGATCCCGATTAATTAAAGTAGAAATGGATGGAGAGGTCCATGCCGGGTTCCAATGAGAGGGCTCCCTGAACGGTTCTATTGTAGAATTGGATTCGTAATTGAAATAATCTAAAGTTTTCAGTCTCCTGTGATATGTATGCAGGTCCCTGCGAAGTTCCATGCGGTCAACCCGAGTGGGAGTGGGGATAAAAGTGAGTCCTCTCTCCAACACCTCTCTCTCCGCTCTAGAAAGCTCGTGGGAAGAAGACAGGTTCATGACATTACTGAGGGGAGAAGTGGAATACAGTTGTTCTCCCCCTACATGTTTAACTCATCCAGCCAGCCACGAAATATGATTTCTGCCGTCTCCGGAGTCCAATGTACTGGATCTAGGGGGAGCGTGCGGAAACGGAGTGGATTAATATCCAATAAATATTTACATTTATCCATGATTTTATTATTTAGTGTGCACAAGAGGGCTTGTTGTGTCTGATTTAGACGATCCGAGAAATTGATTAGTGGTACGTACACTGTTGCATTGGGAAATGCCCGGGTACAGGTACAAAGAAGTTGTTGTAACTGTTTCCAGGTGGTCAATGGTCTCTGTTGGGAGAGGCAGTTATTTAGCCCTGCGGCCAAAATAACATTTTCTGTGCTGGGATTCGGCTCCAATTTCCCAATAACGCCATTCAGGTGGTAGAAGGTAGCTCCAGGGAAACTATCTACCTGAACCAACGGATCTACAAAAGAAGGGATCCGAGAGAGATTGGAATCTCCCACTACCACCGTGCGTTTGTTTATCTCGATCTCCCAATCGTGAATTTTCCTTATTGTACTCTGATGTCTATGGGGTTCTTGGCGTGCGGACATGTCCGGTTCTGTGGGCAGGTTGAGGTTTATAATTTTTGTGGAGGACTCAGATGGAAGGACAGTAAGATAATCATCTTTTACTGTGTGTTCCGTCATCACTTTGTGTCCATTCCCACCTGCCCTTTCAGAAGCCGGTTCTGCCATTGCCTGGGGCACGGGTTCCTCGATGTCTGAGGAGGAAAAAATAGAGATGATATTACTGCACTGGACTGCTACATTAGAAAGGATGGTCCCAGTGATCCGTTGAGGACTACATTGGGTCTTATTCCGCTCTGTTGTCTCAGTTTCCGGGGAGACTATGATGTTATTTGTCTCTGCAGCGTTGTTTTCTATTATTGCCCGTACCACCTGCTCCTTTCTGAAAGGCAGTGGCAAAAGGGGTGTCGACTTATCGCCATCTTGTGGAGGAACTCCCCTACTGCATCTTTGTCTGGGAATTCTCCGGGGGAGGCCGAGGCCTCCATCTACAGCAAGTGGCTCGATGTTGTTTTTGCCTCTGTTGTTGGCCCCAAAAGTTACCTGCGCATATGTTAGCGCTCTGGTAGGTGGCAAAGCTCTGGATAGGGATGGGAATGCCAGAGGATCCAAACCAACAGTGAATGGAGGTGGTTGGCCAGATGGAATGGTGGGTGGAGGGCTTCTTAGCATCTGGTCCAATGTCTGGACGGAGGAGTTGGTCAACTTGTGCCTATATCTAGTTCTGCCCCAGGATACCGCCTTTTCAAATGCCTCTTTATTAAATACAGGAAGTGTTTGTAATCCTGTGGCTATTGTGTTGTCATAATGACCGCGCAGGATTCGTATATTGGCGTACATCCAATCTGCCGTATTCTGCTTAACTTTATTTAACGTTTCTTCCGTTGGGGAAGACGGCTTAATAAAAGTTGTAAGTTTGTTCACCTGCTTTAACATTCCTGGAGGGCAGGATCCAGTGACAGTAGTGCGCTCCAGGATTTCAGAGTGATGAACCGCTTGTAATAACTTAAAATACGTCTTCGTCAGGGGCAGATCAAAGCATGATGCATGTTTAAGAGGAGGCCCGTTACTACACTCACCGATGTAATTGTCCCGTTTCAGGGTACCAAGTCTGTGCCCCGACATGTTCATAAGTGACTGGCTGGCTGGCTGGATGAGGAAAAAGAGGGGGGGGGGGGATTTTTGGGGGATCAAGTTTGAGGTGAATAACAGTGAAGAGAGGGAAGGGAGAGGGAAAAGAATAAATACACAAAAAAGGAAGTTATGATCTTAAACCAGCTCCCACAATGACCAAATGAGCTTCACGTGGATTCCACTCAGAGGCCACAATCACCTGCTCCACTTACTATATCAAGCAGACAGGGTATGGCTCCATCTAGTGTTCAACACCCGGTATTACCAAACATTTTAAAAGAGAGTCCGGTTAAATACCCTACTAATGAAACGACTTCGTAGGAGTAGTAATCCTTTTCCAGAGGTCTTTTCCTGGATCCCTTGATGTTTTGTTTTATGGGTCCAGTCCCACCATACTCACAGTCTCCTTTCTGGGTGGCCACCCTAAAGTGCTGAGGCGCAGGGGTGTGGTTGAAATAGGGTCTCCATAGTTCCTTGTCTTAACATACCGCTCTTCAAAAGTCCAAGTTTGGTGTTAGAGTCCTCCACGTAGTCCTAAGGTTACCATCATGATAGGGCTGTTCATGCCATAAAAACCATAAACCCAATAAAATAAATTTAAAAAAAAGGAAAGAAGTCCCAACGTTTCGCCACTTCTGGCTTCTTCAGAGGACATAAAGACAATGAGTGGAGTGGGAGGTTTTTAAAGGTGGGGAGGAGAGGAGGAGGAGTTACCCGGATGACAGGAAGTCTCTCCCAATTGGCTACCAAGCCTTTCCTCTGGCCTGCATTATGTTGCCCCCAATTCCTGACAGGCGGTCCCCGGTGGTGGTTATAACTAATTACTCCCATTTGTAAAAATTCATGGCTCCACTCATTCTCCAAAAAGAAAAAAAGAAAGGGGGGGGGGAAATAAAATAAAATAAAAAAGACAAAATTAAAAAGTAAAACAAGGGATGGGTATGGAGGAAAACAAAAGGGGGGGGGGGGGGTTTTAAGTAATAAAAATCAACAAAAATACAAAAAGGTTTCCTCCCAACACTCAAAATTTAGGAAAAGAAGGTCACAACCTGGCGCTGGCAGGGTTAGGTTTAGGGGGGGTTTTATCCAACATCCTAAGATGTTGGATGGGCACGGGCACAGGTGATCAATCACTTTCGCTTCAAATCTAGAGAGAATTCAAGGTAAGGAAAAAATAAGAAGGGTAAAGTAAGAAAAAAAGAGGGAAGTGTGTCGGGAACAGACAAAGGGGAAGGAAGGGTTAAGTTTAGGTTTAGGGGGGGTAGAAGGGGTTAAGGTTAGGTATAGGGTAGGAAAGGTTAGGGTTAGGAAAAGGGGAAGGGAAGGGTTAAGTTTAGAAATAAAATTAGGGTTAAGGTTAGAAAAAAATAATTGGGACAGGTATAGAGGAAAAGGAATAGGGAAGGCAGGAAAAGGGGGGAAAAAAAAGGGGAGGGTAAAGTTTAGGCATAAGGGATAGGGAGGGTTAGAAGAGATGGGTCGGGTATGAAATAAGAGGGGGGGGGGGAAAAGGGGGGAGGGGTTAGGATTAGACATAAGAGGGGAGTAAAGTTTAGGGGAAAAGGTAATGGATGGGCAATCCAAATTCACTATGTAGGGCTGGGGCCGAATACTCAGGGAGGGGGATCTGGGGAACGTCCCATCAGGTTTACATGTCTCTGTTTTTGCAGGTAGGTCCCCTCTCCTCTCCTCTCCCATGGACTTCAACAGGCTGGACCAAGAGAAGACACAACAACAGGTGAGTATCTTCAGTTTGTCAAGATAAATTGTATCCCATATATGTGTTGTCCTGTGTGTCCCGTTTTCCTCCTTTTCGGATCTTTCTTTTGGATTGAGGCAGTCTCCCTCCCAATGTTTTTCTCCTCAGGTTCTGATGCCATTTCGGTAGGTCACGGTATCTTTCACATATGGGCCCCACATAGGAAATCACAATATTCTGATATTTGTCCGATAAATACTTTCTGATGTATGAATAAGTATTTCGGACATATCTCATAGACAAAGTGCTTATACATCCTCACATATACATCTTAAGTACAAGGGAGAGAGACGTAGAGAGAAGAGAGGTCCTCACGGCAACTGGTTCTGACTGTGGTGATTCCATCTGCATAATGATATTAATCACAGTAATAAATAAAAATCAAACACAAACGCAAGCAATTCATAATAACAATCAACTAAGTGCCATAGAGCAAATAAGGGGAAGGGTAAAGTGCTTTGTATAATAAATAAGGGCCCTGTCCCTGTTAAAACCAAAACCATCAAACACAAGCAATTATTAATATTAAGAGTCACTCAATGGAAATAATAAATAAAAATAAGTTGAAAAAATCATGCACAAATTTCACCCCGGAGAGCGAAAAAAATAAATAAATAAACTCTTTCACTCGATAAAAATAATAAATATATTAATAAACTCTTAGATGGAATGAACACAATCTTAAGTGCCATTTTCTTTAAAATCTTTCATTGAAGCCGAGAGGGTCCGTTGTTCTAAGGCGACTAATCCACCTTCTCTCTACTTTCTGTCTCTGGGGTCTGGACCAGTTCGAATTGGATTCCAGGCCCATAATGGACAGGTTTTGGATCCTTTGTATGTCAAAGTGTGAGTATAATAGCGTTACTTTTTGCTTTTTTCTGATTTGATACAGATGTTGTTTCAGTCTGTCTAAAAGCCTGTTTTTTGTTTCCCCTATATAAATTTGATGGCAGCATGAGCACGAAATAGCATAAACAACATTTGTTGTTTGTAAGTTCATTATCTGCCAAATTGGTGCCCCCTGGCCCGAGTGTTGGTTATGGATAAATTTGGATGTTTTGAGAAATTGTTGCTCCCACAAAACTTTCCCCTCCGAGAGAGAGGCGTGGACCAGTATGTCCTTTAGATTTTTATTTCTTCTGTAGGCCGAAATTAGTCTAAATCCCCTCAGGGCCGCATTGTCCTCCTGGGCCTCCCGGAAGTGGGCCCTGAATTCAGTGCTGAGCCTCACCAGGTCCGGAGAGTAGCTAGCGACCAATGGGACAATGGGTAGCGCCTCTACCCCCACATTGTCCTCCCTCCCGTTTCGGAATAAGTCCCTGACCTGCGACTTGATTTTTCTCAAAAACCTCCTGGCATAGCCTCTCGGTCGCAGCGCTCCGAACAGGGTTCTGGTGGCCGCCTCTACGTCCTCCGGGAAAGTGCAGATCCGGTGGAATCTAATAAGCTGCGACTTGATCAGACCAGCGTACGTGTGCCTGGGATGGAAACTGGTGCGGTGGAGGAGGGCATGCCTGTCCGTGTCCTTGAAGTGGACTCTGGTTGACAGAGATCTGCATCCCCCCTCCCCTGGTGTAAAAAAAACTGTGGTGTCCAAGAAATCTATGCGTTGTTTGTGCGTGTTGTATGTAATGGAGATTGCAGGGTGATGTGTGTCACGAATGTGAATGAAATCTGTAAAGTCTACCTGTGTGTGTGTCCAAATACCAAAAATGTCGTCTAAATATCTGAGGTATATTAACGGCTTATGTTTGCATTTTACAAACGCAGTCTCCTCCCAGGCACACATATACAGGTCCGCGTACGCCGGGGCAAACTTCTTTCCCATTGCCGTACCGTGAATCTGCAAATAACATTGGTTATTGAACTCAAAATCGTTCCTGGTGAGGCCCAACTCCAACAGATCCAGAACCGCCCCGTCTGGACGTGCGGGGTCCGGGAACTTCTGAAAGGCGCGTCGAACAGCCTGCAGGCCCAGGGTGGTGTCTATGTTGGTATAAAGAGAGTTAATGTCCACAGAAAAAAGGAAGGCCTCGGGGGGTGTTGTAATCTTGCTCACCTTGTCTACAAAGTCATACGTGTCTTTGATATAACTTCCGTGCAGATGGGATAACGGATTAATGAAGGAATCCACATACTCTGCCACTCTACAGGACTCGGAACCACAATCGCTGACGATGGGACGACCGCATGGAACCACGCCGGGGATGGACCATTCTTCAGGGGGTTTGTGTATTTTAGGTAGAAGGTAAAACTGACGTGGACGGGGTGGATCTGGACCAGACAGGTATTGAAGTTGTTTAAAAGAAATATGTTTCTCCTGATGGAGTCCAGTAAGTATGGTGTGTATCATGTTTCTGGTCTGGGGTTGAATTGAGTGCGGCAAAACTACATAATGCATTCTATTGTTTAACTGTCTATTGGCTTCAAAGATGTAGTTGTTCTTGTCTTGTAGGACTACTTGGGAGCCCTTGTCTGCCGGTTTGATTATTAGGTTTTTATTACTTTTTAAAGATTTTATTGCTTGCATATGCTCTGCAGATAAGTTCAAATTTGCTCCCTTTGTAAAACGAAATTTAGAAAAGGAGCGAAGATCCCGATTAATTAAAGTAGAAATGGATGGAGAGGTCCATGCCGGGTTCCAATGAGAGGGCTCCCTGAACGGTTCTATTGTAGAATTGGATTCGTAATTGAAATAATCTAAAGTTTTCAGTCTCCTGTGATATGTATGCAGGTCCCTGCGAAGTTCCATGCGGTCAACCCGAGTGGGAGTGGGGATAAAAGTGAGTCCTCTCTCCAACACCTCTCTCTCCGCTCTAGAAAGCTCGTGGGAAGAAGACAGGTTCATGACATTACTGAGGGGAGAAGTGGAATACAGTTGTTCTCCCCCTACATGTTTAACTCATCCAGCCAGCCACGAAATATGATTTCTGCCGTCTCCGGAGTCCAATGTACTGGATCTAGGGGGAGCGTGCGGAAACGGAGTGGATTAATATCCAATAAATATTTACATTTATCCATGATTTTATTATTTAGTGTGCACAAGAGGGCTTGTTGTGTCTGATTTAGACGATCCGAGAAATTGATTAGTGGTACGTACACTGTTGCATTGGGAAATGCCCGGGTACAGGTACAAAGAAGTTGTTGTAACTGTTTCCAGGTGGTCAATGGTCTCTGTTGGGAGAGGCAGTTATTTAGCCCTGCGGCCAAAATAACATTTTCTGTGCTGGGATTCGGCTCCAATTTCCCAATAACGCCATTCAGGTGGTAGAAGGTAGCTCCAGGGAAACTATCTACCTGAACCAACGGATCTACAAAAGAAGGGATCCGAGAGAGATTGGAATCTCCCACTACCACCGTGCGTTTGTTTATCTCGATCTCCCAATCGTGAATTTTCCTTATTGTACTCTGATGTCTATGGGGTTCTTGGCGTGCGGACATGTCCGGTTCTGTGGGCAGGTTGAGGTTTATAATTTTTGTGGAGGACTCAGATGGAAGGACAGTAAGATAATCATCTTTTACTGTGTGTTCCGTCATCACTTTGTGTCCATTCCCACCTGCCCTTTCAGAAGCCGGTTCTGCCATTGCCTGGGGCACGGGTTCCTCGATGTCTGAGGAGGAAAAAATAGAGATGATATTACTGCACTGGACTGCTACATTAGAAAGGATGGTCCCAGTGATCCGTTGAGGACTACATTGGGTCTTATTCCGCTCTGTTGTCTCAGTTTCCGGGGAGACTATGATGTTATTTGTCTCTGCAGCGTTGTTTTCTATTATTGCCCGTACCACCTGCTCCTTTCTGAAAGGCAGTGGCAAAAGGGGTGTCGACTTATCGCCATCTTGTGGAGGAACTCCCCTACTGCATCTTTGTCTGGGAATTCTCCGGGGGAGGCCGAGGCCTCCATCTACAGCAAGTGGCTCGATGTTGTTTTTGCCTCTGTTGTTGGCCCCAAAAGTTACCTGCGCATATGTTAGCGCTCTGGTAGGTGGCAAAGCTCTGGATAGGGATGGGAATGCCAGAGGATCCAAACCAACAGTGAATGGAGGTGGTTGGCCAGATGGAATGGTGGGTGGAGGGCTTCTTAGCATCTGGTCCAATGTCTGGACGGAGGAGTTGGTCAACTTGTGCCTATATCTAGTTCTGCCCCAGGATACCGCCTTTTCAAATGCCTCTTTATTAAATACAGGAAGTGTTTGTAATCCTGTGGCTATTGTGTTGTCATAATGACCGCGCAGGATTCGTATATTGGCGTACATCCAATCTGCCGTATTCTGCTTAACTTTATTTAACGTTTCTTCCGTTGGGGAAGACGGCTTAATAAAAGTTGTAAGTTTGTTCACCTGCTTTAACATTCCTGGAGGGCAGGATCCAGTGACAGTAGTGCGCTCCAGGATTTCAGAGTGATGAACCGCTTGTAATAACTTAAAATACGTCTTCGTCAGGGGCAGATCAAAGCATGATGCATGTTTAAGAGGAGGCCCGTTACTACACTCACCGATGTAATTGTCCCGTTTCAGGGTACCAAGTCTGTGCCCCGACATGTTCATAAGTGACTGGCTGGCTGGCTGGATGAGGAAAAAGAGGGGGGGGGGGGATTTTTGGGGGATCAAGTTTGAGGTGAATAACAGTGAAGAGAGGGAAGGGAGAGGGAAAAGAATAAATACACAAAAAAGGAAGTTATGATCTTAAACCAGCTCCCACAATGACCAAATGAGCTTCACGTGGATTCCACTCAGAGGCCACAATCACCTGCTCCACTTACTATATCAAGCAGACAGGGTATGGCTCCATCTAGTGTTCAACACCCGGTATTACCAAACATTTTAAAAGAGAGTCCGGTTAAATACCCTACTAATGAAACGACTTCGTAGGAGTAGTAATCCTTTTCCAGAGGTCTTTTCCTGGATCCCTTGATGTTTTGTTTTATGGGTCCAGTCCCACCATACTCACAGTCTCCTTTTTGGGTGGCCACCCTAAAGTGCTGAGGCGCAGGGGTGTGGTTGAAATAGGGTCTCCATAGTTCCTTGTCTTAACATACCGCTCTTCAAAAGTCCAAGTTTGGTGTTAGAGTCCTCCACGTAGTCCTAAGGTTACCATCATGATAGGGCTGTTCATGCCATAAAAACCATAAACCCAATAAAATAAATTTAAAAAAAAGGAAAGAAGTCCCAACGTTTCGCCACTTCTGGCTTCTTCAGAGGACATAAAGACAATGAGTGGAGTGGGAGGTTTTTAAAGGTGGGGAGGAGAGGAGGAGGAGTTACCCGGATGACAGGAAGTCTCTCCCAATTGGCTACCAAGCCTTTCCTCTGGCCTGCATTATGTTGCCCCCAATTCCTGACAGGCGGTCCCCGGTGGTGGTTATAACTAATTACTCCCATTTGTAAAAATTCATGGCTCCACTCATTCTCCAAAAAGAAAAAAAGAAAGGGGGGGGGGAAATAAAATAAAATAAAAAAGACAAAATTAAAAAGTAAAACAAGGGATGGGTATGGAGGAAAACAAAAGGGGGGGGGGGGGTTTTTAAGTAATAAAAATCAACAAAAATACAAAAAGGTTTCCTCCCAACACTCAAAATTTAGGAAAAGAAGGTCACAACCTGGCGCTGGCAGGGTTAGGTTTAGGGGGGGTTTTATCCAACATCCTAAGATGTTGGATGGGCACGGGCACAGGTGATCAATCACTTTCGCTTCAAATCTAGAGAGAATTCAAGGTAAGGAAAAAATAAGAAGGGTAAAGTAAGAAAAAAAGAGGGAAGTGTGTCGGGAACAGACAAAGGGGAAGGAAGGGTTAAGTTTAGGTTTAGGGGGGGTAGAAGGGGTTAAGGTTAGGTATAGGGTAGGAAAGGTTAGGGTTAGGAAAAGGGGAAGGGAAGGGTTAAGTTTAGAAATAAAATTAGGGTTAAGGTTAGAAAAAAATAATTGGGACAGGTATAGAGGAAAAGGAATAGGGAAGGCAGGAAAAGGGGGGAAAAAAAAGGGGAGGGTAAAGTTTAGGCATAAGGGATAGGGAGGGTTAGAAGAGATGGGTCGGGTATGAAATAAGAGGGGGGGGGGGAAAAGGGGGGAGGGGTTAGGATTAGACATAAGAGGGGAGTAAAGTTTAGGGGAAAAGGTAATGGATGGGCAATCCAAATTCACTATGTAGGGCTGGGGCCGAATACTCAGGGAGGGGGATCTGGGGAACGTCCCATCAGGTTTACATGTCTCTGTTTTTGCAGGTAGGTCCCCTCTCCTCTCCTCTCCCATGGACTTCAACAGGCTGGACCAAGAGAAGACACAACAACAGGTGAGTATCTTCAGTTTGTCAAGATAAATTGTATCCCATATATGTGTTGTCCTGTGTGTCCCGTTTTCCTCCTTTTCGGATCTTTCTTTTGGATTGAGGCAGTCTCCCTCCCAATGTTTTTCTCCTCAGGTTCTGATGCCATTTCGGTAGGTCACGGTATCTTTCACATATGGGCCCCACATAGGAAATCACAATATTCTGATATTTGTCCGATAAATACTTTCTGATGTATGAATAAGTATTTCGGACATATCTCATAGACAAAGTGCTTATACATCCTCACATATACATCTTAAGTACAAGGGAGAGAGACGTAGAGAGAAGAGAGGTCCTCACGGCAACTGGTTCTGACTGTGGTGATTCCATCTGCATAATGATATTAATCACAGTAATAAATAAAAATCAAACACAAACGCAAGCAATTCATAATAACAATCAACTAAGTGCCATAGAGCAAATAAGGGGAAGGGTAAAGTGCTTTGTATAATAAATAAGGGCCCTGTCCCTGTTAAAACCAAAACCATCAAACACAAGCAATTATTAATATTAAGAGTCACTCAATGGAAATAATAAATAAAAATAAGTTGAAAAAATCATGCACAAATTTCACCCCGGAGAGCGAAAAAAATAAATAAATAAACTCTTTCACTCGATAAAAATAATAAATATATTAATAAACTCTTAGATGGAATGAACACAATCTTAAGTGCCATTTTCTTTAAAATCTTTCATTGAAGCCGAGAGGGTCCGTTGTTCTAAGGCGACTAATCCACCTTCTCTCTACTTTCTGTCTCTGGGGTCTGGACCAGTTCGAATTGGATTCCAGGCCCATAATGGACAGGTTTTGGATCCTTTGTATGTCAAAGTGTGAGTATAATAGCGTTACTTTTTGCTTTTTTCTGATTTGATACAGATGTTGTTTCAGTCTGTCTAAAAGCCTGTTTTTTGTTTCCCCTATATAAATTTGATGGCAGCATGAGCACGAAATAGCATAAACAACATTTGTTGTTTGTAAGTTCATTATCTGCCAAATTGGTGCCCCCTGGCCCGAGTGTTGGTTATGGATAAATTTGGATGTTTTGAGAAATTGTTGCTCCCACAAAACTTTCCCCTCCGAGAGAGAGGCGTGGACCAGTATGTCCTTTAGATTTTTATTTCTTCTGTAGGCCGAAATTAGTCTAAATCCCCTCAGGGCCGCATTGTCCTCCTGGGCCTCCCGGAAGTGGGCCCTGAATTCAGTGCTGAGCCTCACCAGGTCCGGAGAGTAGCTAGCGACCAATGGGACAATGGGTAGCGCCTCTACCCCCACATTGTCCTCCCTCCCGTTTCGGAATAAGTCCCTGACCTGCGACTTGATTTTTCTCAAAAACCTCCTGGCATAGCCTCTCGGTCGCAGCGCTCCGAACAGGGTTCTGGTGGCCGCCTCTACGTCCTCCGGGAAAGTGCAGATCCGGTGGAATCTAATAAGCTGCGACTTGATCAGACCAGCGTACGTGTGCCTGGGATGGAAACTGGTGCGGTGGAGGAGGGCATGCCTGTCCGTGTCCTTGAAGTGGACTCTGGTTGACAGAGATCTGCATCCCCCCTCCCCTGGTGTAAAAAAAACTGTGGTGTCCAAGAAATCTATGCGTTGTTTGTGCGTGTTGTATGTAATGGAGATTGCAGGGTGATGTGTGTCACGAATGTGAATGAAATCTGTAAAGTCTACCTGTGTGTGTGTCCAAATACCAAAAATGTCGTCTAAATATCTGAGGTATATTAACGGCTTATGTTTGCATTTTACAAACGCAGTCTCCTCCCAGGCACACATATACAGGTCCGCGTACGCCGGGGCAAACTTCTTTCCCATTGCCGTACCGTGAATCTGCAAATAACATTGGTTATTGAACTCAAAATCGTTCCTGGTGAGGCCCAACTCCAACAGATCCAGAACCGCCCCGTCTGGACGTGCGGGGTCCGGGAACTTCTGAAAGGCGCGTCGAACAGCCTGCAGGCCCAGGGTGGTGTCTATGTTGGTATAAAGAGAGTTAATGTCCACAGAAAAAAGGAAGGCCTCGGGGGGTGTTGTAATCTTGCTCACCTTGTCTACAAAGTCATACGTGTCTTTGATATAACTTCCGTGCAGATGGGATAACGGATTAATGAAGGAATCCACATACTCTGCCACTCTACAGGACTCGGAACCACAATCGCTGACGATGGGACGACCGCATGGAACCACGCCGGGGATGGACCATTCTTCAGGGGGTTTGTGTATTTTAGGTAGAAGGTAAAACTGACGTGGACGGGGTGGATCTGGACCAGACAGGTATTGAAGTTGTTTAAAAGAAATATGTTTCTCCTGATGGAGTCCAGTAAGTATGGTGTGTATCATGTTTCTGGTCTGGGGTTGAATTGAGTGCGGCAAAACTACATAATGCATTCTATTGTTTAACTGTCTATTGGCTTCAAAGATGTAGTTGTTCTTGTCTTGTAGGACTACTTGGGAGCCCTTGTCTGCCGGTTTGATTATTAGGTTTTTATTACTTTTTAAAGATTTTATTGCTTGCATATGCTCTGCAGATAAGTTCAAATTTGCTCCCTTTGTAAAACGAAATTTAGAAAAGGAGCGAAGATCCCGATTAATTAAAGTAGAAATGGATGGAGAGGTCCATGCCGGGTTCCAATGAGAGGGCTCCCTGAACGGTTCTATTGTAGAATTGGATTCGTAATTGAAATAATCTAAAGTTTTCAGTCTCCTGTGATATGTATGCAGGTCCCTGCGAAGTTCCATGCGGTCAACCCGAGTGGGAGTGGGGATAAAAGTGAGTCCTCTCTCCAACACCTCTCTCTCCGCTCTAGAAAGCTCGTGGGAAGAAGACAGGTTCATGACATTACTGAGGGGAGAAGTGGAATACAGTTGTTCTCCCCCTACATGTTTAACTCATCCAGCCAGCCACGAAATATGATTTCTGCCGTCTCCGGAGTCCAATGTACTGGATCTAGGGGGAGCGTGCGGAAACGGAGTGGATTAATATCCAATAAATATTTACATTTATCCATGATTTTATTATTTAGTGTGCACAAGAGGGCTTGTTGTGTCTGATTTAGACGATCCGAGAAATTGATTAGTGGTACGTACACTGTTGCATTGGGAAATGCCCGGGTACAGGTACAAAGAAGTTGTTGTAACTGTTTCCAGGTGGTCAATGGTCTCTGTTGGGAGAGGCAGTTATTTAGCCCTGCGGCCAAAATAACATTTTCTGTGCTGGGATTCGGCTCCAATTTCCCAATAACGCCATTCAGGTGGTAGAAGGTAGCTCCAGGGAAACTATCTACCTGAACCAACGGATCTACAAAAGAAGGGATCCGAGAGAGATTGGAATCTCCCACTACCACCGTGCGTTTGTTTATCTCGATCTCCCAATCGTGAATTTTCCTTATTGTACTCTGATGTCTATGGGGTTCTTGGCGTGCGGACATGTCCGGTTCTGTGGGCAGGTTGAGGTTTATAATTTTTGTGGAGGACTCAGATGGAAGGACAGTAAGATAATCATCTTTTACTGTGTGTTCCGTCATCACTTTGTGTCCATTCCCACCTGCCCTTTCAGAAGCCGGTTCTGCCATTGCCTGGGGCACGGGTTCCTCGATGTCTGAGGAGGAAAAAATAGAGATGATATTACTGCACTGGACTGCTACATTAGAAAGGATGGTCCCAGTGATCCGTTGAGGACTACATTGGGTCTTATTCCGCTCTGTTGTCTCAGTTTCCGGGGAGACTATGATGTTATTTGTCTCTGCAGCGTTGTTTTCTATTATTGCCCGTACCACCTGCTCCTTTCTGAAAGGCAGTGGCAAAAGGGGTGTCGACTTATCGCCATCTTGTGGAGGAACTCCCCTACTGCATCTTTGTCTGGGAATTCTCCGGGGGAGGCCGAGGCCTCCATCTACAGCAAGTGGCTCGATGTTGTTTTTGCCTCTGTTGTTGGCCCCAAAAGTTACCTGCGCATATGTTAGCGCTCTGGTAGGTGGCAAAGCTCTGGATAGGGATGGGAATGCCAGAGGATCCAAACCAACAGTGAATGGAGGTGGTTGGCCAGATGGAATGGTGGGTGGAGGGCTTCTTAGCATCTGGTCCAATGTCTGGACGGAGGAGTTGGTCAACTTGTGCCTATATCTAGTTCTGCCCCAGGATACCGCCTTTTCAAATGCCTCTTTATTAAATACAGGAAGTGTTTGTAATCCTGTGGCTATTGTGTTGTCATAATGACCGCGCAGGATTCGTATATTGGCGTACATCCAATCTGCCGTATTCTGCTTAACTTTATTTAACGTTTCTTCCGTTGGGGAAGACGGCTTAATAAAAGTTGTAAGTTTGTTCACCTGCTTTAACATTCCTGGAGGGCAGGATCCAGTGACAGTAGTGCGCTCCAGGATTTCAGAGTGATGAACCGCTTGTAATAACTTAAAATACGTCTTCGTCAGGGGCAGATCAAAGCATGATGCATGTTTAAGAGGAGGCCCGTTACTACACTCACCGATGTAATTGTCCCGTTTCAGGGTACCAAGTCTGTGCCCCGACATGTTCATAAGTGACTGGCTGGCTGGCTGGATGAGGAAAAAGAGGGGGGGGGGGGATTTTTGGGGGATCAAGTTTGAGGTGAATAACAGTGAAGAGAGGGAAGGGAGAGGGAAAAGAATAAATACACAAAAAAGGAAGTTATGATCTTAAACCAGCTCCCACAATGACCAAATGAGCTTCACGTGGATTCCACTCAGAGGCCACAATCACCTGCTCCACTTACTATATCAAGCAGACAGGGTATGGCTCCATCTAGTGTTCAACACCCGGTATTACCAAACATTTTAAAAGAGAGTCCGGTTAAATACCCTACTAATGAAACGACTTCGTAGGAGTAGTAATCCTTTTCCAGAGGTCTTTTCCTGGATCCCTTGATGTTTTGTTTTATGGGTCCAGTCCCACCATACTCACAGTCTCCTTTTTGGGTGGCCACCCTAAAGTGCTGAGGCGCAGGGGTGTGGTTGAAATAGGGTCTCCATAGTTCCTTGTCTTAACATACCGCTCTTCAAAAGTCCAAGTTTGGTGTTAGAGTCCTCCACGTAGTCCTAAGGTTACCATCATGATAGGGCTGTTCATGCCATAAAAACCATAAACCCAATAAAATAAATTTAAAAAAAAGGAAAGAAGTCCCAACGTTTCGCCACTTCTGGCTTCTTCAGAGGACATAAAGACAATGAGTGGAGTGGGAGGTTTTTAAAGGTGGGGAGGAGAGGAGGAGGAGTTACCCGGATGACAGGAAGTCTCTCCCAATTGGCTACCAAGCCTTTCCTCTGGCCTGCATTATGTTGCCCCCAATTCCTGACAGGCGGTCCCCGGTGGTGGTTATAACTAATTACTCCCATTTGTAAAAATTCATGGCTCCACTCATTCTCCAAAAAGAAAAAAAGAAAGGGGGGGGGGAAATAAAATAAAATAAAAAAGACAAAATTAAAAAGTAAAACAAGGGATGGGTATGGAGGAAAACAAAAGGGGGGGGGGGGGTTTTTAAGTAATAAAAATCAACAAAAATACAAAAAGGTTTCCTCCCAACACTCAAAATTTAGGAAAAGAAGGTCACAACCTGGCGCTGGCAGGGTTAGGTTTAGGGGGGGTTTTATCCAACATCCTAAGATGTTGGATGGGCACGGGCACAGGTGATCAATCACTTTCGCTTCAAATCTAGAGAGAATTCAAGGTAAGGAAAAAATAAGAAGGGTAAAGTAAGAAAAAAAGAGGGAAGTGTGTCGGGAACAGACAAAGGGGAAGGAAGGGTTAAGTTTAGGTTTAGGGGGGGTAGAAGGGGTTAAGGTTAGGTATAGGGTAGGAAAGGTTAGGGTTAGGAAAAGGGGAAGGGAAGGGTTAAGTTTAGAAATAAAATTAGGGTTAAGGTTAGAAAAAAATAATTGGGACAGGTATAGAGGAAAAGGAATAGGGAAGGCAGGAAAAGGGGGGAAAAAAAAGGGGAGGGTAAAGTTTAGGCATAAGGGATAGGGAGGGTTAGAAGAGATGGGTCGGGTATGAAATAAGAGGGGGGGGGGGAAAAGGGGGGAGGGGTTAGGATTAGACATAAGAGGGGAGTAAAGTTTAGGGGAAAAGGTAATGGATGGGCAATCCAAATTCACTATGTAGGGCTGGGGCCGAATACTCAGGGAGGGGGATCTGGGGAACGTCCCATCAGGTTTACATGTCTCTGTTTTTGCAGGTAGGTCCCCTCTCCTCTCCTCTCCCATGGACTTCAACAGGCTGGACCAAGAGAAGACACAACAACAGGTGAGTATCTTCAGTTTGTCAAGATAAATTGTATCCCATATATGTGTTGTCCTGTGTGTCCCGTTTTCCTCCTTTTCGGATCTTTCTTTTGGATTGAGGCAGTCTCCCTCCCAATGTTTTTCTCCTCAGGTTCTGATGCCATTTCGGTAGGTCACGGTATCTTTCACATATGGGCCCCACATAGGAAATCACAATATTCTGATATTTGTCCGATAAATACTTTCTGATGTATGAATAAGTATTTCGGACATATCTCATAGACAAAGTGCTTATACATCCTCACATATACATCTTAAGTACAAGGGAGAGAGACGTAGAGAGAAGAGAGGTCCTCACGGCAACTGGTTCTGACTGTGGTGATTCCATCTGCATAATGATATTAATCACAGTAATAAATAAAAATCAAACACAAACGCAAGCAATTCATAATAACAATCAACTAAGTGCCATAGAGCAAATAAGGGGAAGGGTAAAGTGCTTTGTATAATAAATAAGGGCCCTGTCCCTGTTAAAACCAAAACCATCAAACACAAGCAATTATTAATATTAAGAGTCACTCAATGGAAATAATAAATAAAAATAAGTTGAAAAAATCATGCACAAATTTCACCCCGGAGAGCGAAAAAAATAAATAAATAAACTCTTTCACTCGATAAAAATAATAAATATATTAATAAACTCTTAGATGGAATGAACACAATCTTAAGTGCCATTTTCTTTAAAATCTTTCATTGAAGCCGAGAGGGTCCGTTGTTCTAAGGCGACTAATCCACCTTCTCTCTACTTTCTGTCTCTGGGGTCTGGACCAGTTCGAATTGGATTCCAGGCCCATAATGGACAGGTTTTGGATCCTTTGTATGTCAAAGTGTGAGTATAATAGCGTTACTTTTTGCTTTTTTCTGATTTGATACAGATGTTGTTTCAGTCTGTCTAAAAGCCTGTTTTTTGTTTCCCCTATATAAATTTGATGGCAGCATGAGCACGAAATAGCATAAACAACATTTGTTGTTTGTAAGTTCATTATCTGCCAAATTGGTGCCCCCTGGCCCGAGTGTTGGTTATGGATAAATTTGGATGTTTTGAGAA